>NC_079230.1:29519583-29555896 GCF_029633865.1 Lampris incognitus
CTGTGTCTGACACAGGGTCAGTATTGGAAGCAGATCCCTGTGTCTGACTTAGGGTCAGTGTTGGAACCAGATCCCTGTGTCTGACACAGGGTCAGAGTTGGAAGCAGATCCCTGTGTCTGACTTAGGGTCAGTGTTGGACGCAGACGAATCATTAGACAGGAGATGTATTTCAGGTCAACATAGGACCAGGGTCTACTGTGAACACAGCAAGCAGAGACAGTGAGGAGCAGTAGGGTCCGGCGGTTGTGTTAGCATGGCACATGGAAACCACTACTGCGATTTTCATTGAGACGTTGTGCTTGTTTGTTATGTTTGTTTTTGGGCATTTTCCGCCTTTATTTGCTAGCGATAGTCGATAGGGAGACGGGAAAGGCAGGGGAGAGAGAGGCGATGACCCGGGCTGGATTCGAACCCAGGCCGTCGTGGTAAGGACTCAGCCTTATGTGGTATGTGCTCTACCGGGTGAGCCACCGGGTTGTCGCGCAACGTTATCACGTTTATCACGTTAGCGTTTCTGCTCTACACGGAAGGTAGACAGGTTCTTCTGTCACGCTGGTTTTGAGCCTTTGTTTTATTCTGACACACACACACACACACACACTAATAATGGTAGTCAGGGTCTGGTGGCCAAACTACAACAGAGCAGCTGTTAATCAGACTGCCTACGGGACCACTATATGAGACCCCAGGGCAGGGGGTGTGTATCCAAGAGCGCTGCCACCACATGTGGCGAACACAAGTCACAGAAATGTGTTCTTTTAAATGAGTCGAGCATGCATGTACAATATTACAACGGCCACGGACGAGTAGACTCACTGGCCCTTGGCTAACAGGTCGGACCCTTTAGTTGACTGGTTAGCAGTCGCTCATGGTGCAGGCGACCCGGGTTCGCATCCCGGCTGCTCCCCTAATTGGCTACAGTGTGTTGTAAGGAACATACAGATAGGTCCAGAAGTATTTGGACAGTTACACCATATGTGTAATTTTGCCCCGGTACGCCGCCACAGTGGATTTGACACGAAGTATTTGAGATGTGATTGAAGAGTAGACAAAAGTAATTGGACAAAACAAACACCGCTATGATTATAACAATAATATTTAATGTTTTGACACCTCTATGGACTTCATGTTGAGAGTTACGATGGACAGCTACCAAATGCAAATGCAAATACTGGGGAATGAACTCCAGACCTGTTCTCTGCTTAATGTGTCATGGACTAACGATGGAAAAGGTCTTGCTCGCCCATGAAGCCACTTGTTAGTCAAGTGTCCAGTTACTTTTGATCCTCTGAAAATGGGGTGACCATGTGTAAAACTGGCTGTAATTCCTGAGCGGTTAATGCAACACTTTTGTCCGACCCCTTAAATTAGAGCGGAAAGTCCAAACTACAATCACATATCGGTTACTTCATTTCAGACCCACTGCGGTGGTGTACAGGGGCAAAATTACAAATATTGTGTCACTGTCCAAATACTTATGGACCTAACTGTATATATATATATATATATATATATATATATATATATATATATATATATATATATATATATATATACACACAGTAAGGACCATATATGCACAGCAGTCCTGCAGGTTACAGTATGTTTACACGTTCTGCTTCGCTTTCTACACTCAACAAAGAGGAGGGGTAAACAGGGGGATGTGACGTTGAATGCGTCATTCCTTATTTTCCGTAACAAACAATTGAAATGTCCCACATGTAGATACTGATGGGAAGACCAGGTCGGACCACTGCAGCGGCTAATGTCAAAAACATCCCGGGGGGGGGGGAGTCGGGTCATTTGAAGTCTTTCTTTGGAAGCTAAAGGTTCCTTTCCTGCACAGATGGACGGAAAGTGAGGAAATCTGGGTTGAGAGTGTTGCGGGACACTGGAGAGAATGAGGTGGCAGGCAGCTATCTCATCAAAACACAAACAGAGACAGCCATTTTCTCTTCTTCCCTGGAGGACTTCCTGGCAGATTTGCCGATGTGATTTGAAAAAAAAAAAGGGAAGTGGAAGAGAGCGCTGCCGAGCCATCTGGGTGACTGACAGCAGAGGGGAGGCGGCTGAGGGTCTGGCTGCGGTTAAGCAACAGCAGCACGAGATGAGGATTAAAGAAAAATCCAGATTATTTATACAGCCACACATGCTGTAAAGTTTCAAATCCAAATCCAGTTGCCTTGCACTCCAAGACCCTTGGAGTCTCTGGATGTACAGTCTTTCACACAGAAATAGTAGAACAAGCATATCTACTGACGTCAAGAACTACTACTACTACCGGCTGCTCCAGTTAGGGGGCGCTACAGAGGATCATCCGTTTCCATCTCTTCCTGTCCTCTGCATCTTCCTCTGTCACACCAGCCACCTGCACGTCCTCCTTCACCACATCCATAAACCTCCTCTTTGGCCTTCCTCTTTTGCTCTTTTGACATCAAGGCCCTTCTTCTTTCGCTCAAAATAACTTCAAGTCAAAGGGGTACCAGTGTTTTCAGCATGGGCTCCTGACATGGGCTTAATGCCCATGTCAGGAGCCTCCTTCTGGAGCCTCCTTCTGGAGCCTCCTTCTGTCTTCAGTCAAGATGCATCCTCAGAACAACCAAGAACATACCACTGTCGTCAAACCGCTAAAAACTGAAAAACATCTTCCCATAGCCACAGTTGTTGGCATTCTAGTTACTGTTCTTAAGTAATCAGCAAACTTCTCCAGACTTTTCTCCTTGTCAACTCTACCCATCCAGTCACCCCGCTCTTCCGAGCCGTCCCGGTCTCTGCTCCGCCCCCTCTGCTGATCCGAGGAGGGCTGCAGCCTACCACGTCCTCCTCCAATACATGTGGAGTCGCCAGCCGCTTCTTTTCACCTGACAGTGAGGAGTTTCACCGGGGGGGATGTAGCGCGTGGGAGGATCACGCTATTGTCCCCAGTTCCCCCCCCCCACCAAACAGGCGCCCCGATCGACCAGAGGAGGCGCTAGTGCAGCGACCAGGACACATACCCGCATCCTGCTTCCCACTCGCAGACACGGCCAATTGTGTCTGTAGGGACGCCCGACCGAGCCGGAGGTAACACGGGGGATTCGACCCGGCGATCCCCGTGTTGGTAGGCAACGGAATAGACCACTATGTCACCCGGACGCCCCTCAAAAGTGGTTCAAAATAAACACCAAGACTTGACTTGGTCATTGTGCTAGAGCAGGAGGAAGTCTGCGGTACACTGTCGTCATCACCAGCCAACAGCAGCAACAGAGAAGTGGCGCTGCAAGACGAGGTCAGGATCATACTCACAACGTACTTTTGGCGAGGGGTTCGCCCGTCTAACAAGCAGGTCGATGAGACCAGACCAGTAAGGATCTGAATACAAAATGCTGTATATGCATTTAGTGCCCCTAGTATAAAAGGTTATTAATCTTTAAGAACTGCACTATGAATCAAGAACCCCCCACCACCACCACCACCACCACCCCACCATCATTATCAAAAGAATAGTCACATCCATTTCTATGCTTTCAATTGGTTTGTGAGTGCAGGTGTCCCTTTGATCCTGGGCTGACAGATAAGAGCCATCAGATCTGCTGCATCCGGTAACGTACCCATTTGTCCGTTTGGCAGAGGGCATCTTCCGTGCCGACAATTTCGCATTTCATGAAACAGAATCTTCATCAAAATAAACAAGTGAAACTACGCAACAGCATTCAAACATCCCCGTCATTCTCAGATGTTACTTCTCCCTCCTCCGGAGTCACTTTGAAGAGCTGAGTCACTTCCAAGTGGAGGCGTTTAAGCTCGACAGCGTTGTGACACGACCTCAGCTATCGCTCCTCACAGCTGCAGCAACGTGGACCGTGTTCAGATCTGAAGAGCCGTCCGTCATCACCCCAGAGCACGATCAGCGGGCCTCCGCGTGCTTCTGAGTCACGGTCTCGAGACAGCGCTCCACTGTAACTGCCGACGGGGGATGCGGCTCCAAATGTGATCTGGCAGGAACGTAGGTAGGGCTCTGATCATGATGATTAATTTCCCCGAGTATAAAAACTGACGGCAGGACATTCAGCCCATGGGTTGTGATCACACCATTAGCGTTGCCGAGGTATCTCGAGACAGAACAGACCCTGTGCTTTTCGGGAAGGGAACGAGGCCCGTCGTAGTTTTGAGTTTACTTTGTCCCCCTCAAAATAATGTGGAACGCAGGGGGACTACAAGAAAGCGCTCGAAGGCTCAAGAGAAGGTTGAGTCAGTTCATCTGGTCAGATGCGTTTCCTCGCTCAGCTAAGTGACCTCTTCGGTCTAAACTGACTGCAGGCCGGTGGCCACTCTTCCGGGGATGAGCACGCGACCATCCTTGATAGGGAGGAACGGTGGTTTGAACGGGGAGTCAAAGAGGCCGTCTGTGTGAAGAGGGAACGACCACCCCTGAACTGATATTTGCATATGAAACTGGTGGTGGGTTTCAGTCGTTAGGCAAATATCCATCCATCCATCATCCAAACTGCTTATCCTGCTCTTAGGGTCGCGAGGATGCTGGAACCTATCCCAGCAGTCATAGCACGGCAGGCGGGGAGACACCCTGGACAGGCTGCCAGGACATCACAGGCTCACTCACACACACACACACACACACACACACACACACACACACACACACACACACACACCTAGGGACAATTTAGTATGGTCGAGTCACCTGACCTACATGTGTTTGGACTGTGGGAGGAAACCGGAGCTCCCGGAGGAAACCCACGTAGATATGGGGAGAACATGCCAACTCCACACAGAGGATGACCCCTAAGGTTGGACTACCCCGGGGCTCGAACCCAGCAACTTCTTCCTGTGAGGCAACCGCGCCAACCACTGCGCCACCCTGCCGCCACTAGGCAACTGTATTGTTTATAAGGGTGGGGTTTGAACGGGGAGTCAAAGAGGCCATCTATGTTAAGAGGGAACGACCGTCCCTGAACTGATATTTGCATATGAAACTGGTGGTGGGTTTCAGTCGTTAGGCAAATATCCATCCATCCATCATCCAAACCGCTTAGCTCCCGCAGGAAACCCACGCTGACATGAGGAGAACATACAAACTCCACACAGAGGATGACCCGGGATGACCCCCAAGGTTGGACTAACCCCGGGCTCGAACCCAGGACTTTCTTACTGTGAGGCGACTGCGCTAACCACTGGGCCACCATCTTTGGTAAAACACCAACTTTTCTCAAAAGCCACAACACCCGGCAGAGTACAGCATTTATTTTTCAAACAGCATCTGGTTTGCGCACGGATAAACCTCGGCCACGGCTTAAATCTGGCACATTGTCTGACTTCACGAGGCTGTCTAATTCCTGACTATCCAAAAGAGGACTAGTTAGCAATGCATTCTGGGTAAATTAAGACTCTATTCAAACTAAAAAAATAAAATAAAAAAAAACACAGCCGACCATTCAACCACTTCAGGCCGCGCAACACCGTTAACTCCGGCAGCAGGGCTCAACACTCCCTTCGGCTGGTCAGTCGGGGTCAGGGCCGTCTCCCAGGGGAACAGGCTTGCCAACCGTCTCATAAAATATGGACTCATCCCCAAATTGGAAACTAAAAAAAAAAACGTGTTCAAAGGAAGTTGAAGCAGTTCACCTGGATACCAGGTCTACTGCCAGATGGGTTTCATCACTCAGCTAAGTGACCTCCAGAGTCTAGACTGAAGAGGTCCCCTCCTCACATGAGACACCATACTCACACTCCATGTATCGGTAAACCCCAGACAACTACTGACTAGCTAGCTAGTACTCCCTTCGTGTACATTATCGATCCTGTGACACAAACCAACCGTGTGGTGTTGCTGATAAAGTGGAGCGGAGACTGAGCCGGGATCTCGATCTGATAAGAAATGACGACTTCAACCGTCATCAGGCAAGACTTTGGAGGACACCGGGCCAAACTAAAGTCAGTTATCCAATACTTTTAACTTCTTCACATTCTCATTTGGGTGCCTGTTTTCCCGATTCCTATAAATCCTGGGGTCTATCGTAATTGAATGTCGAATTCATCTCGTGCACGTTGGTCTGGGTCTACATACCACCACCCGAGCTGGTTCGGGCGAACCAACGGTTTTGTCCCGTGGCATTGGGAGCACGGGTTACAAACTTGATGAAATATATACCGTACATATTTGACCAACTACAAAATCTATTTCTAAGTTAATGAGTAGTCAGAGCTGGCTCTCGTCAAACAATCCCAGGGACGGGAATTTGATGAGATCAATGCCAAACACGGGAATGTGATGAGATCAGGGCGGTGTAAATACTGAGGTAGGGCTGTGTGTTGGGTCAATACACGCCGATTACTGGAAAACCCGAGCGTTTCAGACTGGAAGACTCCAGTCCTGCATGCTCGGACACACTCGGTTACATATGTACACACGTCCTTTGTATACTACAATGGATTTGTCTGTTTCTACTGTTATGCCAGCCAGGGTGTGCTCTCATAGATACTGAGGTGGACCAGTTGGGAGATCACACTTGCAGAGCCATCCCACTCCCGTGACAGCACACCGAGTAAAACCAAACATGTTCTTCTATCTTTTCAGAAGTACACCCGGAGGCGAACACTTCCGGCTATCTTCTCGCTCTTTCAAACCTTTACCGTCGGTCGACGTTTCCCTACCGGCGTTTCTTCTTTTAACCCGTTGCCCCGTTTTCCCTGCCGTGCTCCTTGCACCCACGCAAACATCATTAACCCCAGCTCATGTCCGTTTCCTTCATTTCCTCCATCCCCTCCCCCACTGTATGTCCACCTCTTCTTCCAAATGCCTCCACTGAAACCAGACCCAGCGTCCATCCAAACATAATTACCTGCCTGCCCGAGAGTCAGTGCGGCCCTGTACACGTCGACTGGACGTACCGTATCGCGTGTCGGTTTCCCCACGGACATCTCGATATCGAGAACGTCTTTGTTCTGGTGGAAGCCAACGATCAGAGCTGATATACAAAGGGGGATTTTTGTTGTTGGGCAATCAGATGACCCTGCCTGCACACACTGAGGTACCAGCCAGATTAATATTAGATCAGAGCTTCTGCAGAAGGCAATGAGGACCTTCCTTCCTCCAGCTATTTGAGGAAAAGGATGTCATCAGCCCTCTCTGCCTACCTTCACCTCCATTCGGGCCATCTACCTGGTGTCTCCTTTCTCCATCAAGCTTCCGCTTTCTGTCCTTTTGTCCAAATGCTAACCTCCCCCTTTGATCACTGGTTATTTTTACAGGATCTTTTTCTCCATTTGATGAGCTCCGCAGCACGGTGGCGCAGTGGTTAGCGTGGTCGCCTCACGGCAAGAAGGTCCTGGGTCCGAGCCCCGGGGTAGGCCGACCTTGGGGGTCGTCCCAGGTCGTCCTCTGTGTGGAGTTTCCTCCGTGTGCTCGGGTTTCCTCCCACAGTGCACAGACATGTAGGTCAGGTGACTCGGCTGTACTAAACTGCCCCTAGGTATGAATCCGTGTGTGTGTGATGGACTGGCGGCCTGTCCAGGGTGTCTCCCCGCCTGCCGCCCAATGCCTGTTGGGATAGGCTCCAGCATCCCCGCGACCCTAAGAGCAGGATAAGCGGTTTGGATAATGGATGGATGGATGACTAGCTCCTCCATTCCCTCCACCACATACATACACACACTCGCGTGCAAAACCAACACCTCCACCAACCATCGTCTCTACAAGTTCGCCATCTTTCATTAACCTTACTGGGAAAACAAGTCCGCCGCCATCCTTCTCTCTCATGTCATTACAGCTTTCTGTACCTTTATAAATCTGAAAAAACGTACACAACTTCAACTGCACGTCATCGGCGCTCATCTGTGCCACTTAAACAATCGCTCTTCCGCGAGGACATAATCCCAATCAGCGCCCCTGTAATCACCTTGTTTGAAAATCAAGACCAAGCCTGTTCATTTCTGCGGCACGAGGCCGTGCACGCCGCTGGGTTCCCATCCACAGAGGGCGTTAAGCGGGGGTGCACGTACGCCACCGCGGTGCCCACTGAAGCAGTTGCATATGGAAGTTCGGTCTGACACACAGCTTGTTTTCACACTCGGCGGTGTCGGGAAGGCTGTTTCCCACATGGCTCGTGTCATCCGCTGACAGCCGCGCACACTCCCCGGTGCCACATCCACCCAGCACGGGGAGATGAAATGCACCGCCAGGAAGGAGGGGGCAGCTAAAACGGAGAGCTCTCTAATGAACAAGCTGTCACAGGGATCACGCCTGTTTGCCATTATGACAGTTTTTTTTTTTTGCCTCGTGGTGCCTGTGTACAATATGTGTACAATGTGGTAACATCGGGGTAGAGTTAGCTGGTCCGCTGTACAGACGAACGGCCTCTTCAGTGCACTCAACTCAACAGCACTTACTGTCATTGCCCGATATGCACGTCTCATACATACGAGGTAACCAAACGGTGTTTCACATGAACCATAGTGTCACCTAAAAACAAACAAGTGCGTCAAAAAACAAACGTTACTTCACACCTAGACATCGCAGGCGCCGCCTGACATGGGCAGTGAGCGAGAAGGTCGAAAAGCCATTTTATGGAAGGTCTAAGACAGGGGTCGCCAATAGGCGGCCCGCGGGCCACGTCCGGCCCGTGACGGGTTGGTTTATGGTCCACGATAATTTTTGGAGAAATGCCAGAAGGAAGTTTTTTTTTATTTCCCTACCAAAAAATTTTTTTTTTTATTTCTTAGTAAAAGTAAGACTAGTAATATATCGAAAAATAGATGAAAAATCTCTGTTTAAATGATAATACCTGCGACGTATCGACACCGAAACAAACCAACGAACAACATGCTGCTGGAGGCTGAGTGGCCCGCGGTTTTAAAAGTGGCCCTAAAAGTGGCCCGCTATGAAAAGTAATTGGGGACCCCTGGTCTAAGAGTTCAGGCTGTTGAGGAACCCCACAGCCTGAGGAATGAAACCATTGCCTAGTCTGGAGGAGGCGGCACGGATGCACCGGTACCTCCTGCCAGAGGGTAAGAGGGTGAAGTGGATGTGGGAAGGATGGGCGAGGTCCTTCACGACGGTCAGTTGCCGATGGGGAAACCTGAGGGTGCTGCTTTGAGTTACGTTGTGTCACCATTAGCAAAAAAAAAAGCTCTCCGAACAATCAACCGCACAGCCAAAAATGTTGGTTTAACATTACTGCTTGGAGATTTTAATGGTCTTTTGACGTTATCTAGACCAGGGGTTCTCAACCTTTTTGGGGGTCCTGGACCCCCTGCGTATTTTTGATCTACCCTGAGGACCCCTCCACCTGATCTTGGGGGAGGGGGGGTTGCAATTTGATAGAAACAGTAGAAACTGCATTTTAAATTGCATTATAGCATTTATTCACTCTTATGGGCAAAAATAAGAGCTTTCAGTTGTAACTTAGATATAGTTAACAAAACAGAATTCTTATGCAGTAACTTTCAGATATATGTAACTAAACAGACTATGTATTCAGTAACTTTCAGATATATGTAACAAAACAGAACTCTTATGCAGTAACTTTCAGATATATGTAACAAAACAGAATATGTATTCAGTAACTTTCAGATATATGTAACAACACAGAATATGTATTCAGTAACTTAGATATAGTTAACAAAACAGAACTCTTATGCAGTAACTTTCAGATATATGTAACAACAAATTTTTTATGCAGTAACTTTTAACAATGCAAACGGGAGCGAGATCTCTTATCAAAATACAATAAATTACACTTGTGAAACAGATGTAATTAGAGAAAAAAGTCCTGTCACCCTTTATAGTTTAGGTAGATAAAGGTCTCAGTCACATTTGAGTAAAATAATCCTATTTCTATAAATGTCACAGGATCTTTTTTTAAAGATATTTTATTTTCATGGTCCCCTTGCAATTACACCACGGACCACTAGGGGTCCGCGGACCCCCGGTTGAGAAACACTGATCTATACCGTACAGTTCATGACTAGTCACCCTACAAGTTGAAAATAGAAACCCCAAAAGCCATTATTACACCCATACAAGCTTGGAGTACAAACGGCATTGCCCTTGCTTTAAAAGGTGTCCTTGTGTGTTTTACTAGTCATTAACTACAGAACCTTGTGCAAACAATTCATGCACAACCCTTCCAAGGCATTTGTTCTACGGCTTAGGTCTTTAACACAAAATGGCAGGAGGACATACAGGAAGAGGTTTGTATAAATATGAAACTTCGAAGACACTTTTGAATGGGAGTTGCTTTACGGTGTTTCCCGGTGTTTGCTGGACCTCACCGACAAAACACTGTACTTCCCAGACTATAAATCGCTCGCTGTTTATCTTGACTCGTCTGGCTGGTCCTGCGACTTGTATTCCAAAGCAACTTTAGTTGGATGAATACGCTGCATTTCAACTAAGGCCACTAGATGGCACTGTTTAATCTCGTTAATCAATTAGAAACACTGTTCCAATAGAAACTGAACGAGAGTTGAACGGACATTGAACTGTCTGCCCTGCACCATGCCCTGCACCACCTGGAATCACCAAACACCTACGCGCACGTCCTGTTCATAGACTTTAGTTCCGCATTCAACTCCATCAACCCGGTCAAACTCTTCACCATACTCTTGGATATGAACACTGACCCAGCCATATGCCACTGGATTCGGAGATTCCTGTGGAACAGGCCACAAAGGGTGAAGGTTAATAACCTAACCTCACACCCTCTCACTCTCAGTATAGGTGCTCCTCAGGGCTGTGTTCTCTCCCCCTGGCTCTTCTCACTTTACACCACCCACTTTACATCTACAGATAGCTCTGTGGCAATAATAAAATACGCAGATGACACAACCCTTGTAGGCCTCATCTCCAACAATGATGAAACCCGGTACCGCACTGAAGTAGACCAAGCGGTCACCTGGTGCGCAAACAACAATCTTCTGCTTGATACAGCCAAAACCCAAGGACTCGCTATTGACTTCTGAATCCCAAAACACCCATACAAATGAATCTCCACCACCGACTCTTTTAAATTCCTTGGAACATACATCAGCAATAACCTGAAGTGGAAAATGAACACAGAACTCGACACTGCAAAAGCGCAACAACGACTCTACTTTTTTAGGCAGCTTGAAAAATGCCGGATCAAACATCAACCGCTCGTTCTGTTTTACTCGGCCATTGTCGAGTCCATCACAACATCTTCCATTACAGTGCGGTACGGCGGCACGGACAGTCAAACACAGAAAAAACTGCGGCGGACTGTCAACAAGGCATCCAAAATCATAGGCAACCCACTCCCCTCAGCTGAAACTCTGCATACTAACCGGACTGTAAAGCGAGCAAAGAAGATCATCTCCGACCCCTCACATCCTGCTCATCGCCCCTTCCAGCTCCTTCCCTCAGGGAGGCGCTACAGGTCACTGTCTACTAAGACTAAACGCTTCACAAACAGTTTTTCCCCTAGCCACAAGGACCCTGAATTCCTCCCTATAGTCCCCCTCCTCACACACCATTGGCATAAATGCCACCATTCACCTAATTGTTATGTGTGATATGTTTATTTCTGCTATTGTGTAACTGTATTGTTTGTGATAATATGTGGAGTGTCTTTTGTTGTTCCTGTATGTATTGTGCTGCTGAGTTTCAAGTGTACCAAAAAACAAATTCCACCGGCCCTTGCCACGTGGCTAATTTAACAATCTTATCTAACCTAATGGTAATTTGAGTAGTTCAAAAAGAAAATGGCGACTGTTGTTATGCTGCAAACACATGTCAGCGGGGCCGTTAATAATCATACTACTCCGCTGCTCGTTTGGTCATCACTGCAAAACCTCACTTCAGTGAGTCCGGGACTACCAAATTAAAAAAAAAAAAAACAGTCAGTAGCCCGCTTCAAGGGCCACAGTTGTTTGCAATGGCAGCAGTTCAAATAAAAATGGCCGCCGCTCTGACCATCCTGCTATGTTAACTGGAAAGTCCATTCTACTGTCGTTCAATTTCTATGGCGCCACCACATAAATGTGCTTATATGCGTTTTTTCCCTCACAACAATGTGTTTACTTCCTTATTGTTTGCTGAGTGCGACTTACACTCTGGTGCAACTCGTAGTCCGGGAAAAACAGTAATTTGTGCGGAGACCCTCCATTACATGCTACGCACACCTATGTTACTCCCTTAGCTGGTTTCACTTTCACCTTGATAGTTCTGACAAGCATCCACGTTGTGGAAACACTACAAGTGTTTTCCAGGCGCACAGCGCAGTGTGCGGTAGAACTTCCTATGCGCTTCATCCATCCATCCATCCATCCATCCATCCATTATCCAAACCGCTTATCCCGCTCTCAGGGTCACAGGGATGCTGGAGCCTATCCCAGCAGCCATTGGGGAACAGCATCATATGAATGCACAGAGCTGGTATCACGGGGACAATGCGAGCTGAATAGAGGACCCCAAAAGTCATCAACTTGCTTACACAGAATCTTTGTCCCTGCCTTGACCGAGTACACAGCTCCAAAGTTCAGAGGTCAATGCTAGCATGCAATGGAAAATAACCTGAAAAGGGACAGATCTACATGAAACTGGAGATTAGAAAGAGGAAACGGTAGAAGGCAAAACAAATGGGGGTAAATAAAATATGAAACACCTATAAAAAACTGGCAAAGAAAGGGAGGGGCAAACTAGGTTTATTAAGGTGTAGGAGAACACATCCAGCACCTGCTGTCTGCAGACTGGAGCACCTAGTCTGTATCTCCGGCTGAGTAAGAGGCACTAATTAAACCAGCCCCTGTCCCTCAAGTGGCTGGCCTACTTGGCTAAATGAGGATTTAGACTGAAGCCCAGGGGGAAATTCCAATTAATCCCTCCTTTCTATGGATGAGGAGAAAGGTGGAATGTGTTTGACTGGGGGACCCTAGGAATCCCTCGCTACAACCAGTGACTTGATTAAAAAGTGACCCGTGCACTCCATCAGCATCCTCTTCCACACAGAAACCATTTTAAAACGCGGCGAGTCGCAATTTTTACCCCTTTGGTGCTCATCCTTCGGTGCCGCATTCAAATTCACAGGAACAGAAACCCAATTTTGCTTCATTTTCAGCCATTTTGGTTTAGTGGGGGGGGGGTTTGTTTATTGTTTTTTTGGAAGGGCGTTCCTCCGTCTCTTCTTAAATTCAAGACAGACGCGTTGTTGTGTGGCTAACGAACCAATGCTGTGAATAGGCCCGATAGTCCGGACACGTTGTGTATTGGTTGTTGGTTCCACCAAGTGTCCCGTGCTGCTCCGTAGAGAGTTCTCTAGAAAGGTCTGTAAAGTAAGAGCTATGCCGAATTTCACTTATTCGAAGCTCAAACAAACGTTCGTACTTTGTTAAAAACTAGTATGCCCAACATTTGGGGTACGCTTGTTTTTTTTTTTACCTTGATTATACAGCGACAGTGAAGAGACAGACAGGAAATGGGGGGAGAGATAGAAAGTGAGGTATGACATGCGACGAAGGTCACCAGCTAGAATTGAACCGGCGACGGTTGCGAACATGTGGCCGTGTGGATGCGCCGTAACCACACGGCCTCCAGGTGGCGTGGCGGTCTATTCCATTGTATACCAACACGGGGATCGCCGGTTCGAATCCCCGTGTTACCTCCGGCTTGGTCGGGCGTCCCTGCCGACACAATTGGCCGTGTCTTCGGGTGGGAAGCCGGATGTGGGTATGTGCCCCGGTCGCTGCACTAGCGCCTCCTCTGGTCAGCCGGGGCGCCTGTTCAGGGGGGAGGGAGACTGGGGGGGGGAATAGCGGGATCCTCCCACGCGCTACGTCCCCCTGGTGAAACTCCTCACCGTCAGGTGAAAAGGAGCGGCTGACGACTCCACATGTATGGGAGGAGGCATGTGGTAGTCTGCAGCCCTCCCCGGATCGGCGGAGGGGGGGGAGCAGCGACTGGGATGGCTCGGAAGAGTGGGGTAATTAGCCGGATACAATTAAGGGGGAAAAGGGGGGAAATCCAAAAAAATATATATATGTGCACAGGAGAGAAGTGGGAAATTGCGGAAATGTTTCGATGGTGAAATCTGACATCATTATTATTCCAGCTGCCATGTGAAGTCCTGATAGAACAGAAACAACCGACACAACCGGACTCGTAGGTGAGAACCTACGGGCAAGTTAAGCAAGCGCTATCTTGAGCATCCAAAGCAGAACTGTAAATGGAAAACAAGTAGAAAAGAATAAAAAACGGCACCACACAACCTAGTAAGGAAAAGGAATTACACAATTCAATGAAACAGGGTGATTTAACACAACCCCAAAAAGTGAACAAAGACAGGAGGGAAAGCAAGACGATAGGGGCGAATCTTGAGTGACAATTGATGAGCCTTGATGAATCAGGCTCATCAATCAGGACTTGAAACGAAGGCTCAACTTCCGAGGGAACTGAGTGACTAATCCACAGGTACCCATCAGTGTTATTGTTCCCTGCGAGAGGGGGCATCATAACTAATCAATACTGATGGAAGTGCCTTGTCCGGGCTTTGATTTGAGTGGATGATTGTCAGTAAATCAGCTTAGCGCCAGGCGAGGCACTTCAGCATCAATCAATCAACGCACTTCATCTGGTGTCAAGAACGACCACAGTTGAAACTTGAATTTCTTATTGTATCCAACGACACGCATCCAGAATAATCTCATTTCATCTTCAGCCGCTCCTCCGGGGTCGGGTCACCGCGGCAGCAAGCCAAGTAGGTCACTCCGGGCGTCCCTCTCCCCCAGCAACGCCCTCCAGCTCCTCCTGGGGGATCCCGAGGCGTTCCCAGGCCAGATTGGACATGTAGTCCCTGCAGCGAGTTCTGGGTCTACCCCGGGGTCTCCTCCTAATTGGACGTGCCCAGGAGGCATCCTAATCAGATGCCCGAACCACCTCACCTGGCTCCTTTCGACACCAAGGAGCAGCGGCTCTGCTCCGAGCTCCCTCCGGATGTCTGAGCTCCTCGCCCGGTCTCCAAGGCTGAGCCCAGACACCCTACGGAGGAAACTCGTTTCAGCCGCTTGTATCCGCCATCTCACCACCCAACGCTCATGTCCAGAATAAATGTCCAGAAATATTGAAGTCAGGATCTTGTTCACTAATTATGTACGCACGTCACCAGGCCGAGCTCCAACCAGCGAGATGTTCGAAGCTCACCTCTGGGAATCGTTTCGAGACGATACCTGTTCCCGAGAGCTGATAAATGAAGTTGCTCTGCACACGTGATCCAGCCGTCAAAGACCTCACATGCTTCCTCGGTCTCTCGCCCTCTGCCGAGCCGAGCCGAACTGGAAATAACAGGAACCACATAGAAGAGCCTGAATGATTGGTCTCCTACGATGTCAGCCAGACATACTATTGCCAGGAAGCAGGGAATACTCCGAGCTCTGAATGGCACTCTGAACTGTTTTTCGTGCTCCCCCCCCCTCCCCGTTCTCATGAGATATTTTTAGCCTGCCTCTTTCAGCCGTACATTCGTTAGCGGAGGAAGGTGCTCAAAGTGCACGGCCAGAAAAGAAAAAAAAATGACATACTTCATAGTTGCCCCCTGATTATTTTCAACAAATATCTTTCTCTATTTTTGCCTCTCAGCTGTAACGAATACGGCTCTTGGGGGAATGTCGTTGAATTGACAACTTGCCTAAAAAGGGGGCATTAAAAAGGGTTGCAGAGCCTTCGGTCTGCGCGATGAAATCGCGGATGGTTACACACACACACACACACACACACACACACACACACACACACACACAAGGGCTCCAGCCTGCACACACCTCTTTCCAGATGTAGCAAGCGTCGATATCGTGGAGCAGGGAGGTAGAACGTATTTGGAGAACAAAAAGAAGAAGAAATCCACCATCTGCTCTTCTGCTGGTCCTCCTGGTGACACACTAAACTGTATCTGTGACCCAATCGAGACAGCGCCGCAGAGGGCGTCCAGGTAGCCTGGCGGTCTATTCCGCTGCCCAACAACATGGAGGTCGCCGGTTCGAATCCCCGTGTTACCTCCGGCTTGGTCGGGCGTCCCTACAGAAACAACTGGCTGTGTCCGCGGGTGGGAAGCCGGATGTGGGTATGTGTCCTGGTTGCTGCGCCTCCTCTGGTCGGTCAGGGCATCTGTTCAGGGGGGAGGGGGGGAGTAGCGTGATCCTCCCACGCGCTACGTCCCCCAGGTGAAACTCCTCACTGTCAGGTGAAAAGAAGCGGCTGGCGACTCCACATGTATGGGAGGAGGCATGTGGTAGCCTGCAGCCCTCCCCGGATCGGCAGAGGGGGCGGAGCAGAGACCGGGACGGGTACGAAGAGTGGGGTAATTGGCCGAGTACAATTGGGGAGGAAATGGGGGGGCAGAAACACAGATAGGGCAACAACTTCGTGCATATTTTTTTTGAGTACGAGTAGCCCTCACTGGAACGTAACCCCAAAAATATAGTCTAACTTTTCCTTTTTTTGTTGCTGTTGCTGAAAACCTCTTGGTGTTTCCCCAGCCTGGTAAAACTAACGGCCTTTGTGAAATTAGCGAAGAACAAACACATCACACAGCTGCCTTTAAGGAGACGAAACTATGCCATCTCCTTCCTCTGGGGCAAAACACACATTACAATCAACAACCTCCCCGAACACCATATGGGGCCATCAAGGCCTCTGCCCTTTCTCATTACACTGCCGACTATATATACATATACACACACACACACACACACACACACACACACACACACACACACATACATACATACATATATACATGGGATCCAGCACATTAACACAACAGGGTGAGGCAAGTAGAAAGGCAACACGCCTGCATTAACCAACTAAACCCTTCATCCCCTTTATACATGGACACCATCATCACCGTCCTCTACATCTACATCCTGTCGTATCCTTTTATTAACGGACACCATCTGTCCCCTTTTTTACCCTTTTCCCCCAATATGAGACAGGCTAAAAAAAACATTGTTTACTTAAAACCGGCAGCGGTCCAACGTGAACTGTGCAATTAATTGTCAGATACTGAGATTTAAAGTGGTAAATGAAATTTGCAGGGTAGCACGGTGGCTCCACAGCAAGAAGGTCCTGGGTTCGAGCCCCGGGGTAGTCCAACCTTGGGGGTCGTCCCGGGTCGTGCTCTGTGTGGAGTTTGCATGTTCTCCCCGTGTCTGGGTGGGTTTCCTCCCACAGTCCAAAGACATGTAGGTCAGGTGGATCAGCCGTACTGAATTGTCCCTAGGTGTGTGTGTGTGTGTGTGTGTGTGTGTGTGTGTGTGTCTCAGCCCTGTGATGGCCTGGCAGCCTGTCCAGGGTGTCTCCCCGACTGCCGTCCAATGACTGCCGGGATAGGCTCCAGCATCCCCGCGACCCTGAGCAGGATCGGCGGTTTGGATGATGGACGGATGGATGAAATGGGTAATGAAGTTAATTTTGTTCAGCAAAACCGCGACTGCTCATTCTGATCAATAATAGTAATCACAATAGTTTGCAAAGTAATGAGATTACTATTTTTCTATAATTCCGGAGGACTAACGGCCACAAAAGGTTGACACGAGACATATTAGGAGTCGAAAGTGAAAGTGTAGCGTATGCGTGGGTGTAGAAAATGAAAGAAAGACGCTATATCCCAAACACTCTGGGTTGCATACAAGATTTTAGTGGAGTTAAGATAACATATCAGTTCCGTTGCCTACCAACACGGGGATCGCGGGTTCGAATCCCCGTGTTACCTCCGGCTTGGTCGGGCGTCCCTACAAACACAACTGGCCGTGTCTGTGGGTGGGAAGCCGGATGTGGGTTTTGTGTCCTGGTTGCTGCACTAGCGCCTCCTCTGGTCGGTCGGGGCACCTGTTCAGGGGGGGAGGGGGAACTGGGGGGAACAGCGTGATCCTCCCGCGCGCTACGTCCCCCTGGTGAAACTCCTCGCTGTCAGGTGAAAAGAAGCGGCTGGCGACTCCACACGTATGGGAGGAGGCGCGTGGTAGTCCGCAGCCCTTCCCGGATCGGCAGAGGGGGCGGAGCAGCGAGCGGGACGGCTCACAGAGCAACCAGGTACAATTGGGGGGGGGGAGGGGGGGGAGGGGGGGGAAATCTCCCCCAAGAAAAAAGATGACATATCAGCATAATACTGCAGACTATGACATGGCACTGAGGCTGGTCACTACGGCTGCTGGCACAGCGGAGCACCGAGCGGCTGCATGAGTCGGGCCGAAACGGTGACGATACGACACGGATCTGCTCGGGTCTCTCTAGGAATAGTCGTGAAGGTTATGGAGCAGAAATGTAGGATAAGAGACGAGAGAGAGAGAGGGGGGACACACAGGCTCAAGGGGTTGACCCAGCTTGTGAGAAGAGGCTACGAAAAGCACTGCCGCCGCAGCCGAGGCCTGCCGTATAGGTCAGCCATCAGTCGGGGAACAAGCTGCAGTGGGGGAAGAAACGGCCTGAGATACCATACACACACACACACACACAGCCATCCCAACCCCCACAAAATATGGCCGTTTGCCTTTGTGTTGCCATTTTTTCCCCTCGCTCGCGTGCTTTTGATTCCATCTATTGCCCCTCTATCCCTCCCTTTCACATCTAATCTTCGCAGGGCGGCGTGTAAATGGCTCGGTGAGCTTCTGACAGTAGATGCTAAGCCCACGCCGACACCACTTTATTTATACATGCCCCACGTGGGCAGGAGCTTCTGCTTGTGTGCAAGGGCTGTTGTGTTGGGGGTGGGGATTCAGGTCTTGTTGACCCAAACTGGATAGAAGCCACATGATGAAAAAGAGCCCGTGGGCCAACATATAGGTTGAGTACACACCAAGAGCTGGTACGGGTTCGACAGGAAAAGCATTTCAAGACATTTTTGGGTTGTGTGTTTACATACATCTATACACATAGCTAGATATATATATATATATGTGTGTGTGTGTGTATGTATATATATGTATGTATGTATATATATATGTGTGTATATATGTGTGTATGTATGTCTGTATGCACACATATATATTATATATACACATATATAATATAGATAAACACACATATATACATATACATATATGTATATATACTCACACATGTATTATATATACACAAATGTGCACATATGTATGTATGTATACATATATATTACATACACATATGTATATATACACATATATATTATATTTAAATATATATACACATCTATACACACATTATATATATATATATGTGTGTGTGTGTGTGTGAATTGAAGAATATAGCTTACAGGGCTTATGGCGGTTAAATATAGTCAGTGAAATAGCGTAACAAAAACCAAAAATATCCCCTTTCAGATGGAGAGAAGTACAGTGTGGTACCTCATTCAGCACAGTGTGTGTGAGGCGAGCGATTCACGGCGGGGGGGGGGGGGAGAGAATCATTTGCCGAAACAATTAACAGTATAAAGAAATACCGGCTACATCACCCCCACAGAAACCCGGTTTAGCCTGCCATCTCTTTTGTTTCCATGGGAATGAGCTCGCAGGAAACCACGGAGTCCTCTGCCCCCCCCCCCTCCCTGGAAGATGGAGACCCAAGTGGCCGACACAAAAAAAGCCACAGCTGGTTTTTCCACAGCCTGGTGGGTTTGTCGAGCGATGATTTCCACTCCACTACGTCCAAGTGTCAGTAGGTCTGTGTCTAACCGCTGGCCTACTTTCACCACGCGGCCGCAAGAACAGGCTTTCACTCCGCTACGTCTGAGTTGTAGCTTTCACTCCGCTACCTCTGAGTTGTAGCTTTCACTCCGCTACGTCTGAGTTGTAGCTTTCACTCCGCTACGTCTGAGTTGTAGCTCAGCTACACAGGCTGCCCGCTTCCCTGCGGCTCCCCCCCCCCGCTCCCCCCTCCCCCCACGCCAGAGGTTGTGGATGACTCTTCCCCACCCCCACCCCTGCCCCACGCCAGAGGTTGTGGTTCTTCCCCCACCCCTGCCCCACGCCAGAGGTTGTGGATGACTCTTTTCCTCCCCGCTCCCCCCTCCCCCCACGCCAGAGGTTGTTGTTCTTCCCCCCCCCCACCCCTGCCCCACGCCAGAGGTTGTGGATGACTCTTTTCCTCCCCTCCACGCCAGAGGTTGTAGTTCTTTCTCCCCCCCCCACCCCTGCCCCACGCCAGAGGTTGTGGTTCTTTCTCCCCCCCCCCACCCCTGCCCCACGCCAGAGGTTGTGGTTCTTTCTCCCCCCCCACCCCTGCCCCATGCCAGAGGTTGTGGATGACTCTTTTCCTCTCCCCCACCCCTGCCCCACACCAGAGGTTGTGGTTCTTTCTCCCCCCCCCACCCCACGCCAGAGGTTGTGGATGACTCTTTTCCTCTCCCCCACCCCTGCCCCACACCAGAGGTTGTGGTTCTTTCTCCCCCCCCCACCCCACGCCAGAGGTTGTGGATGACTCGTTTCCTCCCCCCCACCCCTGCCCCACGCCAGAGGTTGTGGTTCTTTCTCCCCCCCCCCACCCCTGCCCCACGCCAGAGGTTGTGGATGACTCTTTTCCTCCCCCCCACCCCTGCCCCACGCCAGAGGTTGTGGTTCTTTCTCCCCCCCCCCACCCCTGCCCCACGCCAGAGGTTGTGGATGACTCTTTTCCTCCCCCCACCCCTGCCCCACGCCAGAGGTTGTGGTTCTTTCTCCCCTCCCCCACCCCTGCCCCACGCCAGAGGTTGTGGTTCTTTCTCCCCTCCCCCACCCCTGCCCCACGCCAGAGGTTGTGGTTCTTTCTCCCCTCCCCCACCCCTGCCCCACGCCAGAGGTTGTGGTTCTTTCTCCCCTCCCCCACCCCTGCCCCACGCCAGAGGTTGTGGTTCTTTCTCCCCCCCCCCCACCCCTGCCCCACGCCAGAGGTTGTGGATGGAAAAAAAGCAGCGTCTGTAATGGTCGCTGGCCTTTTAAGGAAGGTTCCAGTGACCCGAGACGTGTACGCGCCCTTTAAAAAAAAAAAAAACCAAAACAGTTTTCCAAAGTCCACGGTTTTGGGAAAACGGTGGCCCCTGTGCAAGTGGAGCGCCCGGCTCTGATGTTATCAGCGCCGTGGATCCACCCATAAATCCACCGGACCAAAAATAGACCCCCAAAAAATGCAACATGGGAACGGCTCGGCTAATAAAGCAAAGCAAACGTGGAAAAAAAAAAGAGGCAGTGAAAGTCTGCACACGCAAATACGAAAAGACGCTGGACTGTGAAGCCGAGACGTGGTTACCAGAGGGCGACGGGCCAGAAAGGTGGCGGAGAACCGTGACAGCGTGGGAGGTTTGGTACGCATCCACCGCCACGTCTCAGCTGTGCTGATTACGCCTCCCCATCACTGCTTAATCAAGAACGAAATCAATCAGAGCTGCGTCGACGTCTCGAGGGGGTCTGCATCATTCTGATGAATCCAAGTCGTTCACTAATCTGCATATCAATGCCCCCCTCCCCTAGATCCTACGCCTAGATCCTACGCCTAGATCCTAGGCCTAGATCCTACGCCTAGATCTTAGGCCTAGATCCTACATCTAGATCCTAGGCCTAGATCCTACGCCTAGATCTTAGGCCTAGATCCTACATCTAGATCCTGTCTCGAGTCAGAGGAGAGCTGCAACGTCTTCGTCCTGGGATGCGTTACGACACAGTATCACAAATGAGGGAACTAAACAAGATGCTCAGGTATCCATCCATCCATCCATCCATCCAGCCATCCATCCATCCATCCATTATCCAAACCGCTTATCCTGCTCTCAGGGTCACGGGGATGCTGGGACCTATCCCAGCAGTCACTGGGCGGCAGGTGGGGAGACACCCTGGGCAGGCCACCAGACCATCACACACACACACATTCATACTTAGGTACAATTTAGTACGGCCGACTCACCTGGCCTACATGTCTTTGGACCGTGGGAGGGAACCGGAGCCCCCGGAGGAAACCCACCCAGACACGGGGAGAACATGCAAACTCCACACGGAGGACGACCCGGGACGACCCCCGAGGTTGGACTACCCCGGGGCTCGAACCCAGGACCTTCTTGCTGTGAGGCGACCGAGCTAATAAGACGCTCAGGTAGTCGTGTGTTTTTCTAGGCGTGGCAGACCTCAGATTCAGAAATGAGAAGGCACGTATTTTATTTCCATGCCGAAGGAGCTGAGCTTCCACCGAAACAGATGAGGGCGTCAAGGGAACGACCTACCTTCCAAAAGCACAGATTCCCAACATGAAATAAATATATATATATATAAAAGAGTTCCACACGATAGCCTTAACAGTTCCACTCCAGTACTTTGTGGTTGGAGCGCTGCCTGGGGACGGAGTAATAGATCACAAAGGATTGCCTTTGGTGGCGTGCCAAGGCTTACTACCGTGTAAACCACTTTCCAGTATGAGCTGGATCTGCCCGTTTAGTCTTACTCATCGTGCAGTAGCGGCGCTGGCAGCGGCGCCGGGGTTTCCCTTCACTGAAGGTGACTTGCAACGGGGGCACGTCCCCCCGCCTGCCAGCTTCTATATCTGTCCGTCTTTTCAGGGAAAGTGCCACCAGGCCCTGCTGTTACCCCCCCCCCCCCCCAGTCCTACAGGCCTCGTTTCGACAAGCAGAAATCACATCTACACACGAACCCACTTCGCCGCCGCACCAGTACTTGAAAACGGCGCGCACGCTTTCCCTTTCTCCTCTGTCTCCGTCTTCCCTTTCGGGCGAGGGAGGGGCCCCGTTCGCTTCAGGGACTCAGCCAAAGCGATCTTGAGCCTGGGATCAATCTCTCGGGTGCCCTCTGTAAACACTTCCACTTTCCCTTTCCACCGCATTCGTCTCGTCTGCCGTCTCGCCTCTGGGGCCAGAGAGCGTCCGCAGTAGGAAGTAGGAACCACAGGTCCCTCGTTTCAAACCTTCTCTGCTTTTTGGATTTCGCGTTCAGTCAAGTCAGAATTGTGTTAGCGGCCCCGTCTTAGCGGCCCGTTTCTTCGGTTCGAGCCATTCTCTCCCATCAGCACTTCCGGCAATCTCGCTCATTAATCTCGCTCCGCAGCTGCTCTCACACAGCTGGCACTGAGAGGAAACCCCCTGCCCCCCCCCCTCCCCCCATGAGACCTGACCACCGCCCGCCTTCTCCTCCAGCGTGTGCGTTCATCTGCCCGTGCCCATGGGCCTTCTCAAGCTTATCGCTCCTCGTTTATACCGGCCCGTGTGCGAGAGCCACACTCCCAACAGCTCATTACGGCGTGCTCGGGATCAGTCGACGCTACCGCAGATAGACAGCGGGAGGCCCCGCCACAGGCGCGCGTCTCACGCAGCTCCCTCCCGGAGAAAGAGATTAACCATAGAGAGAATAAAATAAAGGGGGGGGGAGGAGGAGGAGGGGGGGGGGGGGAGAATAACAGTTCTGCCTCTCCTGCAACTGCAAAGACAAACACTCCATTACGGGGGCTACCGCTTCTGGGCGCAAGAGGGAATAGCTGAAAAGGTCACAACGACTTAACATAAATTTCACTTCTGCACTTTCCACCCTTTGCCCTCTTTATGAAGCACACATCCCACAGCGCTCCGATACGAAAATCACCGTGAGTCACGCACAACTCACGGGAAGCGTAAGTGGCTTTAATATTGCCGAATGAGTCACAGGCGGAGCTGAGGGCACGCTAGCGTCACTTGTGCGATCGACAATATCAAGCGCAAACAAACACCGGAGTGTATAAACGATACAGTGAGGGGGTCAGCACCGGCACCGCCGGGGGACGGTCCCCATCCACTGCCACCGCTATTACGACTGCGAAAACAAGGCGGAGGCATGAGGAAACACAAGCGCAGGACACGGAAGAAAGAAGTACAAACGTTCAGGACTGTTGCTGCTACCGCTTCAAGGAGGCAGCAAATTTCTCGGGGTAACAGTTCATGACAGACAGCCTCGTGCGTCATCCCGTCCCTTCACACCGCCGACATCCCTGCAACACCAGCGACAGCGTGAACTCTTCCTAATGGTCCAAAAGATGCGACGGATGCAAAAACGAAATGCGAGCACAGAGTACAGTCTGTCACACTGTCGGCAAACTTCAGCATGCAGACTTGCTTTCTGCCCGTCACCTCACATGTGCCCCGTCTTCGACTCAGTTAAGCACTCCCCAAAACACACCATCTGCTGCTGTCACATGAAGCCCGAGTACCGTTTGTGGAGCTCAGGTTATTACCTGACGTCTAGCACGCACCTTATAAACACTGTCGGAACACATGAGACCTGATGTATGTTTTCAAGAATACACAATAGTTGTGTTGTTTTTTTTTACAAATTCCTGAAAAGTTGTGCTCTGGAGATAGTGACACACAGCAGCGGCAGCATTTTACCGGTCCGGATACCTACCCCTGGCAGACAGCTTCTTGGTGTTTATTATTTTGGCAGCATATTCCTGGCCGGTGGAGATCTTCATGCACCGCCTCACCACTGAGAAAGCACCCCTGCGGGACACAGATGGAGTTTGGTGCGGGTCAGTTTGAGAAACTCGTCAACACTAGCGCCCAATACGATGAAGCCCCATGTCGCCAGCAGTAAATATAAACATGTAAATGTACACAGCACTCATTCCTACAACAGGAACATTTACATAATTATACAAAACCACATTCACCTCAGCCGCTGCACTATTCATCTGCCATTTTTTTACATACTCTTTTTCACACTGTTACTTTCATCGCCAACTCCTGTAAATACTGTACACTGGCCTGTTAGACGTTAAAGTTTGACTTTTGTTAATTTTAAGTAAAAAAAATAAATAAATCCTGCCCTGTAAGTACTGTTAAATGTTAGATTCTGTATTCTAGATTTCAGTTTAACTTAAAATGTATTTGTTTTTTAGGTTAGCCTGATGCCTAAGCATGCCATTGGCAGCAATGTCTTCTACCACTGCTGTATTGCTGTGCATTTGACAAATAAACTTGAAACTAGAGTAATGTAGGCTTGATGAGAGGTGTATGCTTTGCATAATCAGTAAATGGGAGAATATTGGAGCCTCTCTCCACAGAAATGACTAGCGGTGTAAAATGACCGGCAGTGTAAAATGACTGGCAGTGTAAATGACCGGCAGTGTAAAATGACCAATGGTGTAAATGACCAATAGTGTAAATGACTGGCAGTGTAAAATGACCGGCAGTGTAAATGACCGATAGTGTAAATGACCGGCAGTGTAAAATGGCTGGCAGTGTAAATGACTGGCAGTGTAAAATGACCAATGGTGTAAATGACCAATAGTGTAAATGACCGGCAGTGTAAATGACCAATAGTGTAAATGACTGGCAGTGTAAAATGACCGGCAGTGTAAATGACCGATAGTGTAAATGACCAGCAGTGTAAATGACCAATAGTGTAAATGACCGATAGTGTAAATGACCGATAGTGTAAATGACCGGCAGTGTAAATGACCGGCAGTGTAAATGACCGGCAGTGTAAATGACCAATAGTGTAAATGACTGGCAGTGTAAAATGACCGGCAGTGTAAATGACCGGCAGTGTAAATGACCGGCAGTGTAAATGACCAATAGTGTAAATGACCGGCAGTGTAAAATGACCAATAGTGTAAATGACCGGCAGTGTAAATGACCGATAGTGTAAATGACCAGCAGTGTAAATGACCGATAGTGTAAATGACCAGCAGTGTAAATGACCGATAGTGTAAATGACCGGCAGTGTAAATGACCGGCGGTGTAAAATGACCGGCGGTGTAAATGATCAGCAGTGTAAAGTGACCCATATTGTAAATGACCAATAGTGTAAATGACTGGCAGTGTAAAGTGACCGATAGTGTAAATGACCAATAGTGTAAATGACTGGCAGTGTAAATGACCAATAGTGTAAAATGACCGGCAGGGTAAAGTGACCGGCAGGGTAAAAGGCTCATCGGAGGGCACAGGAGGCTGCAGCAGAGGCGCCAGCTCGGCCTCCGGTGACCAGTGTCTTGAAATCAGTTACACACCTGTGTCTCCTAATCAAGCTCCTCACTAGAGACTCTTGATTAGTGGGATCAGCTGTGTAACTGCTCGGTCGGAACCAAAACCCTCACCCCCACTGGCCCCTTCCTGGATCAGACTGTCCACCCCTGTTATACACGCTCGGGACAGGGAAAGTGACTTAACCGCCTCCACCCGCGGTGACATCTCCACCACACCCGCCCAGCAGCCTCCGTTTCGGAAAACCGGCATTCCCGCCCCCACCCCCCCCACCCCCAGGCAGCGTTTCAGACCATTCAAAACAAAAGGCTTTTTTTAAATTCAGAGTATACCCAACCACAACTAGCAAATCCCGATCCATTTGGACCCACAAGTGTCGTAAAACGATGTTTATAACCCTGCCCCCCCACCCCCACCCACCACCACCACCACCAAGTTGTTCGTGTCAGGGGCGGCAACTTGTACACCAGAGTCGACAACACACCCAACATTTTATGAATATTAATAACGCCCGAGAGACGGGGGGGGGGCTTCCCCGGGCAGCGTTGGGGGGCTAAAGTGCCCGGCAGGCCAGGTAACAGGTCTCCCGAGCCGGTCTCCCGAGCGGCATGTCGAAACCGGCACAGAGGCGAAGGCTGTAAAGCCGCGCCTTGCAGTCGATAAACGGATGGATACATATGATAACAAAACTGGTAAATAAGTTTCGGTGAGCGACGTGACTTACTTGCCCAGCTCCTCGTACAGCTGGTACTCGTCCGTGAACCTGGTACAGGTCGTGGAAGCCATGGTGAACGCGAGAGGCGAGCGAGCGAGCGAGAGACTGACAGCCAGGACCGACTCGCGACTGGAAACCCAGCTCCTTTCTTCAGCCCCCCGGCACTCTTCTTAAGTGGCACTTGTCGCCCCCCTCCCCAAAAAAAACCCCGCCAAAAAATAAATCAAGCTTTATAAATGGTTCATGAATACGGCCGCGGGTCGCTCCTCTCCGTTTCCGTTTCTCTCTTTCTTCTTTTTTCTTATTAAGTTCCCCCCCCTCGCGCGCGCGCACACACACCGTCTTTAAACGCTGTCCGGAGTGAGTGACGCGGCTGCGGGGACGTCGCGACCTGCTGTCGGGAACGGGGGCGTGTGTGTGCGTGTGAGCGTGAGTGTGAGCGCCGACACTTGGGGATTTATTTGGGTGAAGTCGTCTCTCTCTCTCTCTCTCTCTCTCTCTGTGCGCGCGGTGCGCTTCCTGGTCGTCCGATAGTCTGCACAACGACTCCCTCTAGCGTCCGGCCGCAGCCCGGGAGGCTTCCACGCTGCCGGGGGAGGAAACCCGCCACCGTGTCCACGGGTCCCACCGGGGTGTGGACCCTCGCTTTACCGAAACCACAAACTACGCATAGGCAGTGACACAGAAGCCCCCCCCTCCCCCAAACACCCCGGTCGAGATTTTTCACTTTTCAGTCGTACGGCCCTGACAGCGTATAAGGACCACTGTAGGTAAATAATAATAATAATAATAAAAATCACAGTTTTTAATCTGTTAGAAGATGTGACGTCTTCTAGCAGATGAGAATAGAATAGAATAGATGCCATTGTACAACAACACCCCCCCACACACACACCCCCTTATTGTCGGCAGACCCTCAATTCAGATGAGCACGAACAGGAAGAAACGCTGTCAGAAAAAAAAAGAAAGGGGCGAAAACTCAGGAAGAGCATCCAATGGAGGATCCGCCTCCAGGACGGATATCCGGGCAGTAAATGGCAACTCTGCGAAGTAGATAAGCAGTTTTACAATGAGCACTCGGTGAGGCACTAGATAAGTACATAAGCTGTAACAAAAAAAGCAGAATATTGTGGTGACCCACATCTATATATCGAGAGACATTCACCTAAGAGGACGGTGTACCTTTAAGGGAAGAGGCGAGGGGTCAGATAATGCACTTCCGCTTCCGTTTCACAGTCAGTTCAGCGTCGTTGTCAGATGTATGACATGCTAAGTTGGAGCTAGTAAACTACCTCGACTACGTCTACTCTCACGTCTCCTGTCTCGTTGTTTTCTAACTCCACAATATACGTATATAATGATTGCACAAATTCAAGATTCAAGTTTCAGTTTATTGTCACCTTCCCCATTGTAACCTATTTTTCTGGACTTGCCTGTTAGTGATTTTAAGTTCCTGTTATAAGCTGTTGCCACAGTATAGGCCTTGAGCTCTTATTTTGAAGGCTGAAGAGAGAGCGGAAGTGATGTACGCAGTGTTGTCGCTGTGGAGTTCTGTTGAGGGGGAAAGAATCCAAATAAAGTGGTCCTCGTGTGAAAGCGGAACCTCCGTATTTGTTATTTTATAGTTTCATACCGTATAGGCGACACCTACAAACCCTCGGTTACATTGGTGGCAGCGGTGGGATCCGGAAGTGCGCAGATCCTCAGAAGTCTCTTCGGAGCGCGGGAATAACAAAGCGCGAGGGCGCGCTTCCGGGAGAGGGTGACGACTGTAAATTACTAATAGGACCCGACCCTTAGCCGAGCGGTTAGTGACGTCGCCTTGTGGTGCAGTACACCTGGTATCGAATCCCGCACCGGGCAAGAAAATAACCGGTTACATTGGTGGCAGCGGTGGGATCCGGAAGTGCGCAGATCCTCAGAAGTCTCTTCGGAGCGCGGGAATAACAAAGCGCGAGGGCGCGCTTCCGGGAGAGGGTGACGACTGTGAACCACTAATAAGACACGTTAGCCCCTAGCTAACGGGTCTGACCCTTTAGCCGAGCGGTTAGTGATGTCGCCTTGTGGTGCAGTACACCTCGTATCGAATCCCGCACCGGGCAAGAAAATAACCGGTTACACTATGTATACCTGCACACATGAATAAAAACGAAATGCCGTTTCTGCCAGCCCACAGCAGTGCAACAGAGAAGACAAAAATACACATCCAACCATTCCCTGAAAACAACACCACTAAAAACCGAGAGAACAAAACAAAAAAAGCACACTTGACCTTTTGCTAAGTACCTCCCCAGAACGGTGCTTGTCCAATCCTTCCTCAGCAACAGTCCGTCAAGCTTTCAAACACACAACAAAATGCTGAAACGGTGTGCCTATGGGATCTGCAAATCGGATACTAGATATCTGAAGAGTTTGGAGGGGGTGTCATTTTCTTTCCCTTCCCGAAACCCAGAACGCAAGTACCGCAATGTCGGCAATGTAACCGGTTATTTTCTTGCCCGGTGCGGGATTCGATACGGAGTGTACTGCACCACAAGGCGACATCACTAACCGCTCGGCTAAAGGGTCAGACCCGTTAGCTAGGGGCTAACGGGTCTTATTAGTAGTTTACAGCAGTATAGCAGACCCCATGGCCAGCTTAATCCATCCAAAATCAACAAAAATACCCGTCTGCTCCAAGCTAAGCTTGCTACTAGCTATTATTGACGGCTAATGTATTATTACTGTTACTTTTAACCACACAATGCGCTGATTTCTTCCTTCATGTTTTGGTGTTTTCCGGCTACTTCCTGGATAGTTCTGAAATGCTTGACGGGCATAGCAACAGTAACTAAGGGGGGGGGGCGGGACTTTGCCGACTTTTAACAACGCAGTCCATTCAAGTCCATTCAAGTGCCATTTCAGTTTAAATGTTGACAGCCGGTGTCTGTCCATGAGGGACCAGCACTGATGGGGGGGGGGGGTTAGAGGGTAGGTGGGTGGGCGTGGCGGGGCGGGGCGGGGCGGTGGGCCCAGTTTGTTAATAATCCTGACCGCTTGTGGGTAGAAGCTATTCAGCATTCTGCTGGAGTTAGCACAGATGCTGCTGTACCTCTTCCCAGACGGCGGGGGGGGAAACAGGTTGTGAGAAGGATGCTGGAGATCCTTCATGATGCTGGAGGCTCTGTGAACGCAGCGTTGACGGCAAATCTCCAACAGGGGAGGGGAGAGGGGCACACATGATCTTGCTAGCTGTCTTCACAATTACAGTGAAATAGGCAAACCTCGGTGATTGCGTAACTTACAGGAAACAGCAGGATGCATGTAATCACGGCCCACATACATGGATCCTGAATATGTTTTAGAGTCTACATTCATTCACGAGAGCTAGCTGGTAGCCCTGGCCAAAGAAACAAGGCCTTATTCAAACTGAGGTGGTCCTTGTATCAAATTATTATGTCTGAATCTTAAAGGTGTGTTTAATAGATATTTGAAAAGAATAGTATTTGTTTTTGTGTTTTGTTTTCTTTTTACTTACAGAGCACTCAAAAGCTGCACAGTTGTGTACACAGCATGCAGAAGTGGTGTGATAGCCCCATCAGGTTCACCTTGTATGTTTCCTGTTAACTGGATAGTCATTAAATCCGCATTTAGCCGGTAATCTCCTCTAATCCAGCAGGAAATTGGCTACTGTGTGGAAATTGTAGGCTACTGCAAACCAGCCGCCTCAGGTGGACGGACAGTTTCTGAGCTTTGCCCCCAAACACATTACAGTCAGACCTGTGCAAAAGGTTCAGAGGGGCACATACAGGTAACTAAAAGCCAATGCTCCTCCATTACAGTATGGAGGACATTTTACCCCTCCAGGGAACATTTTAAATGAGCAGGCAGCGTCACCTGTTTGTGATTATTAGACTACTTGACATCCAGCTGATATCCTGCGTGCAGAGACGGTGAATATGATTTGATGAGATGACGAACAGACCTGCCATTCACTTTGAAACAAACCCATTTACTTCTACATCGGCGCTAAGGGTATAACGCGTGATTCTGAGAAGTGGAGAATGACAGGATGGCATCGTGTTGTTAGAAACAAACCCACGGGCCTTCTATTTCTATTTGCATCCGCTCCATCATCATGACGATGATCTATTTTTAGAAAGTATTTACAGTAGAATGAACAGAGGCCCTCTCAGTGGCGATCCCGTTGCCTTTCACTGCCATCTACTGGGTGTGTGCAGTCATTGACATGAATAGAAGTCTCCAGATCCCTCCTCATGCTCTGTGTGGCCAGTGCAGTCCATAGCATACCACTCTTTTTGAGAATCAGCTCACCATGCAGCACTCCTCTGAGGGCGGTAGTGGACAGAAATAGCAAAGGAGCCAGGTGAGGTGGTTGGGTCATCGGATTAGGATGCCTCCTGGGCCTTTGGAGGTTTTCCGGGCACATCCAACTGAGAGGAGACCCCGGGGTAGACCCAGAACTCGCTGGAGGGACTACATGTCCAGTCTAGCCTGGGAACGTCTTGGGATCCCCCAGGAGGAGCTGGAGGGCGTTGCTGAGACAGACGTCTGGAGTGCCCTACTTAGCTTGCTGCCACCGCGACCCGACCCCAGAGAAGCGGCTGATGATGAGATGAGATGATATGAGATGAGATGAGATGAGATGAGATGAGATGAGATGAGGTGAGGTGAGGTGAGGTGAGGTGAGGTGAGGTGAGGTGAGATGAGATGAGATGAGATGAGATGAGATGAGATGAGATGAGATGAGATGAGATGAGATGAGATGAGATGAGATGAGATGAGATGAGATGAGGTGAGGTGAGGTGAGGTGAGGTGAGGTGAGGTGAGATGAGATGAGATGAGATGAGATGAGATGAGATGAGATGAGATGAGATGAGGTGAGGTGAGGTGAGGTGAGGTGAGGTGAGGTGAGGTGAGGTGAGGTGAGATGAGATGAGATGAGATGAGATGAGATGAGATGAGATGAGATGAGATGAGATAAAGTGTATTGGCAAGGTTGACAGATTGGTGGCCCAGTGGTTAGCACTGCTGCCTCACAGCAAGAGGGTCCTGCGTTCGAACCCCAGGCTGCCCCAGGTCCTTTCTGTGTGGAGTTTGCATGTTGTCCATCTGTCTGTGGAGAACATGAGGTACTTGCCTCATGTTGTCCAACCTTGGGCGTCGTCCTCTGTGTGGAGTTTGCATGTTCTCCCCGTGTCTGCGTGGGTCTCCTGTTTCCTCCCACAGTCCAAAGACATGCAGGTCAGGTGACTCGGCCGTACTAAATTGCTCCTAGGTGTGTGTGTATGTGTCGGTCCTCTGATGGCCTGGCGGCCTGCCCAGGGTGCCTCCCCGCCTGCCGCCCAATGACTGCTGGGATAGGCTCCAGCATCTCTGCAACCCTGAGAGCAGCATAAGCGGTTTGGGTAATGGATGGATAAATGGATGGGTCTCGTGGTGTAGAGCACAAAAGGCTCCTATTCCATGTAAAGTTTTATATTCCTGCATGGAACATTGTGCTATTGTTATATTATGTGCAGCTGGCACAGCTTTCAAGTGTTTTTTCCAAGAGTGGATGAGGTGCGTGAACAGAGAGCACTGGAACAAGTGTTGAAAACCTGAGCCTCGTCCATTAACATGTTTTTGATGAGTGAGGTTTTACACTCGTGCGCTGAACCATTTGGCACCACTGACATAGTTATATAGACAGATCCACCCGCTTCTGGTGTGGGAAGATGGCGGCGCCAATTCACGTTTGCAGCGGCCTCACCCAGTACCGTCCATGCAGCGTCTTTGTCCACGTCTGCGTCTAAGTGTGTCTTCGTTTGATGGCTGGGAGAGCTGGCGCTGGATTGGCTGGGAGAGCCTGGTCTGCTGTGTCCTTTGGGCCCAGGGACCACGGCCCTGCCTGGAGTTGTGCCCCAAGAGGAAACACCGAGGGCGGTCTGACAGGACGCGGAAGCGGGGCAGGCTAAGCTAACTGCTAGCCCATGCAGACCGGCAGTTCCGACAGTCATCCTGCCTGTCGTTCCTTCTGGACATTGATTTTTGTTCTTTGTTTAGTTTAGATATGTGTGTTAGTTTGGATATGTGTGTTCTTGTAGTGTTTGGATATGTGTTTTTGTCTTTGTGCTGCACTGCTGTGGGCTGGGGAAGCGATGTTTCGTTTCATTTCATGTGCGCAAGAGCATGAAATAAAACGACTGTTTCTGATTGGGATTCTGGTCCATGAGGATGCCTGAGAGCAACTTCCCGTAAGCGACCTTAGACAGCTGTTTTCTGTTTCAGGGTGGTTCTGGTGATGGTTTCAAAGCAATGGCCTGAGGACTTCACGTATCATGTGCACTTTTTTGACTTGTGAGTTGTCTTCTTCTTCCTTTCCTTCCTCCTCACCCTGTTAAAGAAGGCTGAGTTGGGATGTTGTCGCTTTTTTTTCTCCGCAGTTACTTGATGCATTTTCAAGTTCGCCAAAGAAGAAAGGAAAGGGCCCAAAAGGTGGGTTTTCACCCAAGAGAGGACTCCTTTATATCCTTTCTGTACATTTTGCACAACTGGAAAATAGTTCCTTCCCATGTCTTCTCCAAATGTTGATGGCATCGGTACATGTTTGTCGCAGTCTGTGTACCTCATCATTTGAATCAGAAGACACCACGACAAGGGACATTTTACTAGGAGAGCATAAACTTTTCCACATGCTGCTCTGTCCAGCTCCCAAATGGTCTCATCTAACCTACTGTAATGAAACCAATGGTAAAATCAGACATTTTATACAAATTTTTATTGTTACGCACGGTGGTACATTTTTCCTCACTTTATCTTGGCACGAGGACGACATGTGGACTTCATATAAAGAGGCTTTTTAATCTTCTCATCTGGCAGCAGGAGAAGGGGGGGGGAATGGCAATGAGAGCTCCCAAGAGTCTTCAAAAGATGGAGTCTTTAGTGCTGCATAGAAAGTAAAGTCCTCTCACACATGCTGTAGTTTTACTTACACACTAACACACACACACACTTACTCCAAGACAGAGTGCAAACTATGCTACAGCTTTCAAGGGCGCTCACTTTATATATATATATATATATATATATATATATATATATATATACATACATACATACATACATACATACATACATACATACATACATACATACATACATACATACATACATACATACATACATACATACATACATACATACATACATACATACATACATACATACATACATACATACATCTTTGATAAAAGAAACACTCATAGGGAGAGTGCTCAACAAATAAGGAGCAAAATAATCCAGTGAGTCAAGTAAATTCTTTATGAGACAGTACAAAGAATTTACTTGACTCACTGGATTACATATATATATATATATATATATATATATATATATATATATATATATATATATATATATATATATATATATATATATATATAATCATGTACTTTTTCAGGTGGTGTGTGTCTTCCTCAAGCTCTAGTCCTCTACCAGAGGCCTGGGAGTTTGAGGGTTCTGTGCAGTATCTTAGCTGTTCCTAGGACTGCACTCTTGGACAGATGTCGTCCCTGGGATCTGCCTGAGCCATTCTCCCAGTTTCGGGGTCACACCCCCTAGTGTTCCTATTACCACTGGGACTACTGTGGATTTAACCTTCCAGATCTGATCTAGTTCTGCCTTCAGCCCTTGGTATCTCTCTAGCTTCTCATGCTCTTTCTTCTTGATGTTGCCGATGTTTGGGATTGCTACATTGATCACCACTGTCTTCTGTTCCTTGTCCACCACCACAATGTCTGGTTGGTTAGTCTACACTTGCTTGTCAGTCTGGGACTTGAAGACCCACAGGATCTTAGCTCTGCCATTGGGTGTGGGGACTTCCAGTCTGTATGCATTACAAATGTTCCTGTACACTGTCCGAGCCACTTCGTTATGCCTTTCAGTGTATGCTTTCTCAGCTAGCATCTTACACACTGCCACCAAGTTCTGGACTGTCACAGGGCCATCTTTGCACAGCCTGCATCTTGGGGCTTGTCTGGTGTGGTAGACCACTGCCTCAACTGATCTGGTGCTGAGGGCCTGTTCTTGTGCTGCTATGATCAGAGCCTCTGGCTCTCCTTCAATACAGCCACTGGAAGGATTTCTTGATATCAGCCACATCTTCTATCTGTTGATGGGACATCCCATGGAGGGGCTTGGTCTTCTATGATACCCCCTCTTCTTCTTCCTTCCCATTCTCTGTCTACTGCTGCCTGAGGTTCTCACTCAGCAGTTCGTCATGGGGGGCCCCCTTTCTGATCTATTTGTGGATGTTCCTTGTTTCATCCTGGACAGTGGTTCTGACACTCACTAAGCCTTGGCACCCATCTTTTCACTTATCGTACAGTCTCTGGCTGCTGGACTTCAGGTGGAACCTTCCAAGCATTGTGAGGCATTTCCATGTCTTGATATCTGTGGCCTTTATCTCCTCCTTTGGCCAGCTAATTATTCCAACAGGGTATCTGATGACTGGTAGGGCATATGTGTCGATGACTTGGATCTTATTCTTCCCATTGAGCTGGCTCCTCAGGACTTGCCTCACTCTCTGGAGGTATTTGGCTGTAGCTGACCTCCTTGCTGCCTCCTCATGGTTTCCATTTAACTGTGGAATACCCAGGTACTTGCAATTGTCCTGTATGTCTGTTATCCTACCATCTGGTAATTCAACCCCTTCAGTCCTCGCCACCTTTCTTCTTTTTGCCACCATTCGGCTGTACTTGTCCAGTCCAAACGACATCCCAGTGTTGTTGCCGTAGACCTAGGTGACGTGGATCAGCAGGTCAATGTCTTGCTCATTTCTGGCATACAGCTTGACGTCATCCATGTATAGGAGGTGGCTAATGGTAACTCTGCTTCTGCACCTGTATCCATATCCACGCTTTGTGATGATCTGACTGAGTGGGTTCAGGCCTATGCAGAACAACAACAGGGATAGTGCATCACCTTTGGTATATGCCACATTTGATGGTTACCTGTGTGATTGTCTTTGAGTTGGCCTCTAGTGCTGTTTTCCACTGCCACATTGGGTTCTTGATGAAGTCTATTAGTGTCCTGTTGGCTTTGTATAGTACCAAGCACTCCAGGAACCATGTGTGGGGCATTGAATCGTAGGCTTTCTTGTAGTTGATCCAGGCTGTGCTCAGGTTGGTCTGTCTGCTCTTAGAGTCTTGAGTGACTGCTCTATCAACCAGTAGCTGATGCTTTGACCCGCTAGTGTTGTTCCAATTTATTTCTGAGTTTCGCTCATGTACTAACTCATGTGCCCATTCAGCTTAGCTGCTATGATGCCTGACGGGATCTTCCATGTTGTGGAGGGGCAGGCTATTGGCTGGTAGTTTGAGGGTGTTGTACCCTTGTGGGAATCCCTCATGATCAGTATTGTTCTCCCCTGTGTTAGCCAGACAGCACGAGACCCTGATGTTAACAGCTGGTTCATTTGTGTTGCCAGGCATTCGTGTAGTGCCGTTAGGTTCCTCAGCCAGTAGGTATGAATTATGTCAGGACCTGGTGCGGGCCAACTCTTCATGTTCGACTCGCTGTAGGAAGTCGGCCACTGTGATGAAAACTGGTTCTTGTTCTGGGATATTGCTGTGGTCCGCTCTTAGGTCCACCAGGCAGTGGGCAGTGATGTTGTGTGATGCCTCCCTTTCCCATATATCCTTCTAGTAT
>NC_079230.1:29556096-29588596 GCF_029633865.1 Lampris incognitus
ATCCGCGGAGGGCTGCAGACTACCACATGCCTCCTCCCATACATGTGGAGTCACCAGCCGCTCCTTTTCACCTGACAGTGAGGAGTTTCACCAGGGGGACGTAGCGCGTGGGAGGATCACGCTATTCCCCCCAGTCCCCCCCCCCCGAACAGGTGCTCCGACCGACCAGAGGAGGCGCTAGTGCAGCGACCAGGACACATACCCACACCCGGCTTCCCACCTGCAGACACGGCCAGTGTGTCTGTAGGGACGCCCGACCAAGCCGGAGGTAACACGGGGATTCGAACCGGCGATCTCCATGTTGGTAGGCCACAGAATAGACCGGCACACTACCCGGACACCCTAAAACTGTATACTTTGCGCACAAAATGTGACCATGTGCGCACGCACACTTGTACTTCCATCTTGGTGAGGACCCCTCATTGACTACATTCACCCCCCCAGCCCTTAACCTTAACATTTACCCTTACCTTAGTCTTAACCGAACCCTAACCCTAACCCTAAACCCAAGTCCTAACCCTAAAAAAAGACCCTGCGTCTAAATAGTCATGACTTTGCAGAAATGTCCTCAATCCGATGGTTAAATACTCCCAACTGGTCCTCAGGAAGTGCAACGTCACGCACCCACACGCACGTGCACCCCTCCACGCAGCCCAGCTGGCCGCCTCATCAGCAGACGGTTTAGCGACTCATCGTGTCTGATTCAGCTCGGCCTGCGTTGACTCACCACCTGGTGGGATACATCAGATCCGCAACGTAGAGGTGCCAAAGTCCGTTAGAAACCCTCAGTCCCGCAGCCCCCTCCGCGTGCTTGACGCCCTCCTGGCAGTCGTCGTGGCCTAATGCCTTGGCCTGGCTCTGCTGTACTCCGCGTTTTAACTGTATTCCGCATTAGCTCGCCGTGGGTGTAACCTCTGGCTGTACTTTGTGGTTCTGCTGCTCTTGTCTGTGGTCATTCGACACCTATTCTCCGTCCACCCTGGAGGGGGAATCTCTCCGCTGTTGCTCTTCCTGATGTTTCTCCCATTTTTCCTGGACAAGTTTTTCCTCTCAAAGCCGAGGGTCTACGGGACGGGGGGGGGGTCATGTATTGAGCTGACTGTAAAGCCCTTTGGGACCACATTGGGATTGGGGGCTATACAAATAAACTTGACTGGACAAATGCTAGAGGATGCACACCTTGACCATGAGAAACTCGCCTCGGTGTGAGGTTATTTGCATATTTTTAGATGGCGAGACTGCGCGTGAACGTTCTGAAAATGAGCGACAATAGCCAAGAGTAACAGAAGTTTGGCCAGTCTGTTTGGTTTAAGAATTGTTTGGGGAAGGGCGTGCGGGTGGCGTAGCGGTCTATTCCGTTGCCTACCAACACGGGGATCGCCGGTTCGAATCCCCGTCCTTACCTCCGGCTTGGTCGGGCGTCCCTGCAGACACAATTGGCCGCGTCTGCGGGTGGGAAGCCGGATGTGGGTATGTGTCCTGGTCGCTGCACTAGCGCCTCCTCTGGTCGTTCGGGGGGAGGGGGAACTGGAGCAGTGACCGGGACGGCTCGGGAGAGCGGGGTATTTTGGGGTTTTCACACAAGCCAAGTCAGTGTTGTTCGTGTAGCCCAGTATCACAGACGTCCTCATCTTCCAAGTTTAGGGAACTGTACGATTATAATTATGAAACCCCATGCATCAAAGCTCGCGAGATGGAGAGAGCTAAAACGCGCACGTCATACACGCACGCGTGCGCACGGGTCTGTACTCGTTTCGTGTGGGTGAGTCTATGGAAGAGGGTGTGAGGCGCTGCAGAGGAAATGAGCGTCAATGTGTTCGTCTCTCAAACGACAACAAAGGATTATCTAACGCAGCGTTGGAGGGTGAGTCAGGAGGGGCAGGGGGGCGAGTCAGGAGGGGCAGGGGGGGGTGAGTCAGGAGGGTGGGCAGAGATCCCCTCTGACAGCCTCCCCGCATTACTGCATGGAAACAGCAGCACCGCGCCGCCGACGCGTCAGACTCCTCAGCGACGTGAGCAAAGCGGAGGCGTCAGGAAGAGGAGTCTTAGGGAGAGGAGTCTTAGGAAGAGGGCTCGGCGGCGCGGAGGTTTCTGGCCAGCTTCCTGGCGGCGCTGACCCAACGCGCACCGGCGGCCGCGCAGCCAGGGTTTCCATCCTGCCCCGGCTTTTGGAGAAGAGGTGTAATTTTGTGCGGTTTTCAACTCGGTGAAGAAGAAAAAAAAACTTCTTAAAAGGATTTGAAAGTGGTTCCCATTACTCTTCTTTACAAGGGAAAGGGGGGAAAAAAAGAAAAACTGTGACTTACTTGCTTAGTCAAGGGGACTGGAATTTGAAACACGGATACCTCTCTCCAGCACAAGGCTTTGAGGTCAATGAGTCCAGAATTCACGAGACCGCCACACCAGCCCCCCCGATGGGAGCCAGAGATGGTCGTGGTTTCATTTCGGGGTGGGGGGGGTTGGGATGGGGGGGGGATTTCCCATCGCATGGTGGTCTAGGCGGGGGATTGTTCTGAACCCCATCTGCGAGGCTGCATACCGCTGGGGATAGAGGAGGCATTGTTGTTCCGTCAATCTGTGATGTAATACTCATGAACTAATGCAGAGATGGAAATACAGAGACGCACCGGGGAGGGGAGGGGAGGGGAACGGAGGGGAGGGGGGGGTAACAGAACAACATCGACCCCACTTGGGGGGGAAAACCACCACGGTTGCCTTTTACTGGAAAGATGCCCATTTTCACCCCGAGACGGAGAAACCTCTGTGATCCTCAACTACAGCAACTCTGGTGCAGCAGGGACGAGGAGCTCCCATTTGTGAAAACCCTGTTCTCTGTGATCGCTCCACATGTTTCATAAGCGAGTACAGATGATTTTGGGGGGAGGGGGGGTTTGGTGCCCTCTTTATTTGCCCGTAAATGTCCATAAAATGGGGTTTTGGACCTTCTGCGCCCCATTATCTCCTTCGCCCCGCTATGGGCGTATAGGATTATTTTTCCGCTCGCCTCCATTTTATTGGCGATATTTGTTCAGCGGTTCCGCATTAAAAAGCCAAGGCCGCAACAGGGCCGAGGAAAAAAGAGGGCCTCCAGAAACAACAACGGGGATGGACACATGTGGCTGCATGCGTGAAGCTGTTAGGACACGTGTGTGTATGTGTGTTGGTGTGTTAGTGTGGGGAGTCATGGCGTCTTTTGTGCGTTGGTCTGTGTCTGTGCTCCAGGAAACCCTCTTCACCTCTCCCCCAGCGAGGGTTGCGTGGGATCCTGATTGTTAACATACCACAGGCTTACAGCCATGTAATGAGAATGTCATGCTAAGTGTCTGTCATCTGCGATGCCTCCACAGAGGACCACTCCCTCCACAGAGGACCACTCCTACTAGTTCAGGGTCTTCGTGGAAGACCGGGGCTGGATGGAGCGCACAGCATTTCCAGAGTACCGCTGCTCTGTTTCTGAAAGACACGGGAGAGTGCAAATTCCCCTCGGGGATGGATGAAGTATTTCTGATTCTGATTCTGAGTCTGATTCTGACTCTGAGAGGTATTGGAGGAAACTGGCACCCGGCCTTAACCTTGAAGATCTACACTGAAGATCTACGGCGTAGATCTTCAAGGTTAAGGCCGGGTACCAGTTCACTCCAATACCTCTCAGAATCAGACTCAGAATCAGAATGGCACTTGAAGGGCACTAGATGCGCCCTTCAAGTGCCGTAGATTCTACTTTCACTTGAAGGGCGCATCTTGGTCTTTAGGATTTTTGCAGCCTTTGCCCTAAGGCAGGGATGTCAAACTCCAGGCCTTGAGGGCCGCAGTGTCTGCAGGTATTTGTTGCAACCATGCACTACACCACATGATTAAACTAATTCCTTTCCTTCCCTGATCCAGGAGGTGAGCTAATTAGTTAAATCAGGGGGTGTAGTGCACGGCTGCAACAAATACCTGCAGACACTGCGGCCCTTGAGGCCTGGAGTTTGACACCCCTGCCCTAAAGCAATGGCTGCAGCCATAACTGCCTTCTGTACATCCTTGTCTTCCTTGCATCCCCGCCTGTGTCTGGTGTGTACGGAAGGCATGAATGAGCAATAATGGGCAATATTTGGTGCTTCGAGCCGGATAACAGCACTTACCCTTACCCCCCCTCCCCCCCCCCCCCGGTATGGGTACGACCGAGAAGAACCTCGTCCGAGGTGTCAGACACAAACACAAGCACCTACATCAAACCCAGTAGCCCATGCCTATTGTGCCTTAGAGGACCGGGGCAGGGGGGCACAGTTTGGGGGTAAAACATCTCCACGTCAAGTGTAACAAAAGGAGTTTCATGCTTCTTGAAGACAGAAACGCCCTCTGGAGGTGGGCGGCTCACTCCCACATCTCACCACGCCTGGGACGCTTTCGCATTCCTCGCGTTAAGCCGGAGTTATGATTTGAAACGCCACGCTAACACTGTCTCACCGGTCTATTTACACTGCTGAGCCACGCAAGGCCAACAAATCACACACACCATTTGATGCAAATCTCTAAACGCCTGCAATCCCTGCAGTCCCGCAAGACAAGTGCACTGCTCCAGCCGCTGAGGTTGTGGAGGCTCCCCGTCAGCTCTGCCATCCAGATCCAGGAAGGCCTGAGCAACTCTGCCCCACGGCCTCCGCACATATGGTTCAAATGAGTAGCGTCTCCTCAGAAGTCTGCACGCAATCATATTCAGCCCCGGAGTGGTGCAGCTCACTTAGCTTCTGCCCTTCGTTGTTGATTTCGCTCCCTTGCTCGCTGTGCCGTCTTCCCGGCGTGCCTCAGTCTCCTTCTTTTGGCCCGGGTTTTCTACCACACTTGCTCTCTTACAGTGGCAGTTTACCGGGGAGCACCATCCTATCCCAGGCCTCCCTCCCCTCCCTCCCTCGCTGGGGTTATCTAACACATCATTCATGTACCTGCTGTGCAACTTTAAGCAGTGTGCAGGGATCACAGCTCACCAACAGCGTTTCAGCGTCATCATCACCTAGCAACACACACGTGCTCTGCGCTGTAGGCACCTTACAAAGGACGCGATGTAAAGCAAATTGGACCCTCGGCCACGTTATGCTAACACTTTAATTATTTCTTTGTTTGTTTGTTTGTTTGTTACTGTGGGGCGTCCGGGGTAGCGTAGTGGCCTACTCCGTTGCCTCCCAACACGGGGATCGCTGGTTCGAATCCCCGTGTTACCTCCGGCTTGGTCGGGCGTCCCCTACAGACACTACAACTGGCCGTGTCGGCGGGTAGGAAGCCGGATGTGGGTATGTGTCGTGGTCGCGCCTCCTCTGGTCGGTCGGGGCGCCTGTTCAGGGGGGAGGGGGAGGGAGGGAGGGAGGGGGGGGGAGTTGATAGCGTGATCCTCCCACGCGCTACGTCCCCCTGGTGAAACTCCTCACTGTCAGGTGAAAAGAAGCGGCTGGCGACTCCACGTGTATGGGAGGAGGCATGTGGTAGTCACATGGTAGAGAGAAAGAGGGGGAAATGAAAAAAAGAAAATTTACTGCTTAATGGAAAAGAAAAGTACAGTAGCGTTTAAAAGGCTTTGTAGTTTGATTTATTCCACCTGTTTCATAACCAGACAGGACAGAGATTCATTCCTGCCCCCCCCCCAAAGTTCATCACTTGAAGGAGGTGTGTAATTTACGGTGTTTGGGTTTCTGCAATGGGATGGTGAATTATCTTTACTGATGCAACGCATGGCTTTCGCTAAACAACACACGGGTAGGCCGGCGGGTCGGGGTCAGTGGGTGAAATAACGGAGACAGACTCCCATGAGCCAATAGAAACGCAGTAAATTAAGATGTCTCACTTTTATTCATGAGTCCTTACTCCCGGCTCTTGGTGTCAGATTTATGTCCCGTGTAAAACCTCCAATATGGACCCTCCACTTCAGCCTGCTGTCACCAACCTCCAGCAGCAGTAATGGAAGCGAGGCGCCTGCGGGGCGCCTGCTTGAAACGGGACAGTGATATGAAGTCTCCTGACTCCTGTCGGGACACTCCTTCACACACAGGCCTCCTTCTTCACGACTCAGAGAACTGCATGGCGAACAGCGGGGCGGCACGGTGGTAAGCACGGTCGTCTCACAGCAAGAAGGCTCCGGGTTCGAGCCCCGGGGTAGTCCAACCTTGGGGGGTCGTCCCGGGTCGTCCTCTGTGTGGAGTTTGCATGTTCTCCCCGTGTCTGCTTGGGTTTCCTCCCACAGTCCAAAGACATGTAGGTCAGGTGACTCGGCCGTACTACACTGTCCCTAGTGTGTGTGTGTGGGGGGGGGGGCGGCCTGTGGTGGCCAGGCGGCCTGTCCAGGGTGTCTCCCCGCCTGCCGCCCAGTAACTGCTGGGATAGGCTCCAACGACTCCGGTTGGGATAAGCGGCTTGGATACTGGATGGATGGATGGATGGGGGGATGGATGGAGGGATGGATGGTGGGTAGTGTTGCTGGTGGACTGGACCGGATTAATGGGTGAATATCAGGTGAGGACGGCGGTGCCGTGTCGGCTTACCGATGCCTCAGAAACCTCTGGAATCACTGCTGGGAAGACCAATTCTTCCCAAGCGGAGCTGTTGAAGTTCATCACTTCACCACTACCTGGTGAACTGATGAAACTCCTGTTTTGGTTTAAATTCCCCCCCCCCACCCCAGTATAGTCCATGCAAGCCCTGTTGTGGATGGAAGCGTGTTGTGTTGTGGTGAGGGAAGGAAATGAAAGAAGCAGCGGAGAAAGAAGGGATGACTGAAACAATGAGAGGAGGGTGACAACTGGCTGATGGAGCGCGAGGGGTTGGAAACAGAGGGGGGACTATGTGGGGTTGCATGGTTTCTGGAAAACCAGAGCGGTTTGGAGGACTCTCATATCCAGGGGGTCCTTAATGTGAGAGCGTGGTGTCCGGGGCTGACAGAGGGCCTTCTGATATCCAACGCCCGTCCTCGGCGCGGTTCCCCGCTGCACAGGGATCGAACGCACGGCCCTCACCATCTGTCCGATAGCGGACAGCCGAGCAGCAGTGCAGAGGCCTGCAGATGAGTTCAGCTGTTCCACCTCGGTTTACCCCTGCTGGGCAGCTTTCAGGAGTCGGTCCTGTGTAGACCCCTGTGGGACGGCCTAAAGACCGGGTGGGACGGAGAGAATGGAGCCGAAGGCAGAAACAACAGCGTCTCGCCTCCAAATACAGTACAGGTGTTTATTACAACCTGACACATGTGCAGGGGGCCAAAGTCCAGGTCCAGAAAGGGGAAAACCCACTGATCATAAGTACTCTACTGCTGTACTCGCCGTGCATGGAAGCCATCAGCAGCGGCGCATGCTGTCTGTGTCCCAACACGTAGGTTGTCATGATTCTCATAAGTGTGTTACCTAAAGCTGTAGATAAATCACCGGACCCGGACCCGCCTTGTCCCGGGAGGTCAGAAGGTTTTACAGAAAGGTGGATTTTAGAGCAGAAGGCATGGCCTTGCATTCCTCTGACATGTCTGGCTTCTTTTTTTTTTAATCCTCTGAATGCTGTGCTGCTGTTAGAGGGGGTGACCTTTGCCCTCTCCTTTGGTGTTCTGGGGAGATCAGAGGGCAGGGCTGAGGAGTGTAACGACTCCTCAGGCCGCCTGCACACATGAAGCGGAGCCCCCCGCTTTAAGCCTCTAATCTCATCAGTGCAGCCCGAGGAGGAGCGGAGGAGCTGGAATGTTCTGATGCTGCCGTCCAGGCAGGCCGGGCGGGCGGGCGGCGGCGTGGCCGTCTTTTCTCACGCCGCCGCTACTGGAAGGTCACACGGCTTTGCTCCCGTTCCAGCAGCAGCTGTACAGAGGGAGCGAGACGGTGTGCCTCCTTTTCCCTCCGATCTTCCTCCATCCACGTGATCACGTCACACAGCCGAGGGGCGAGTGATGTATGAAGTATTAGCACATTCTGCCAACGTGAAGTATGCACGGGATACTAGATTGCTGAGGTGCACTCTTCAGGAAGTGGACTGCAGTACCAGGAATCAGGGATCAGGAACACTTTGTCGTCTCGTTTCATGCACTTGCGCACACGAAATGAAACACGACATCGTTTCCCCAAGCCCACAGCAGAACACACGTCCAAAAACTACAAGAACTACAAGAGCACATATATCCATACTAACACATATATCCATACTAACACATATATCCATACTAACACATATATCCATACTAACACATATATCTAAAATAAAAATAAAAATCACTGTCCAAGAGAACGAACGCCAGCCAGGATGACTGTCGGAACTGCCGGTCCGCATGGGCTAGCAGTTAGCTTAGCCTGTTCGGCGTCCTGTCAGACCGCCCTCGGTGTTTCCTCTTCGGGTGCAGCTCCGGGCAGGGCCGTGGTCCCTGGGTCCACAGAATGCAGCAGACCAAGCTCCCCCAGCTGATCCAGCACCAGCTCTCCCAGCCATCAAACCAAGACACACTGAGACGCAGACGGGGACAAAGACGCTGCATGGACGGTACTGGGTGAGGCCGCTACAAAAAGTAGTACAACTGTAACAGTGTAGCGACCCACGGATGTGTTGTTACACTGTTACACTACCAAGTAGCGCCACAGTTTCATACCAGCAAGTTATTCGATGATGCCATCATACAGCATTAGCACTTGGTGCTTCCAAACCAAGCGAAAGCTTACTGGAGAATCTAACAACCCTGCGGACCTTTCACCACGCCAATTAACAACTCTGCTGACCTTTCATCTCGCCAATTAACAACTCTGCTGACCTTTCACCACGCCAATTAACAACTCTGCCGACCTTTCACCACGCCAATTAACAACTCTGCTGACCTTTCACCTCGCCAAAATTAACAACTCTGCTGACCTTTCACCTCGCCAATTAACAACTCTGCTGACCTTTCACCTCGCCAATTAACAACTCTGCCGACCTTTCACCAGCTCTTCCTCATTTCGTACAGAAACAGCACAAGTCAACTCATCCTCTAGCCCGGCCTCTCTTCTCCCGTCTCGACACCAGCGGGATGTGGCCTTGTGATCCCAGACAGAAATGATTGGGTTTGTCACTGTCAACCCTGGCAACTTTGCGGCGCGAGTCGAGCATTTTTCAACTCGCGCCACAAATGTGCCGGGCGTGGCTGAGTGGTCCAGAGCGACGGAGTCACGCGTGTCCGCCATCCACCGACTGCTCGCTCCCGCCTGTTGCTTTGTAGCTGTGGGTGTGAATGAGGTGTCAGCTCTTTCTGCTGGAAACATTTCATCACCAACCGCTAAAACGGTTGAGTCTGCTGACAGCGGCTGCTGCTCCTGCTGCTCCTGCTGCTCCTGCTGCCCGCAGCATCGCTTTGGAAAAGGTCCCCTGGCTGGTCGTTTCAACGGAAATGACCAAAGTACAACGAATCGCGGCACATCTGACTGCTCAGCAACCATAAGCTCCATACCCTTTTATTTGTCTTTATGTGTTATTCATATGTATACATGTCACTTTGTTCTCCCCCCTTTTCTCCCCAACTGTATCTGGCCAATCACCCCACTCTCCCAACCGTCCCGGTTGCTGCACCACCCCCCTCTGCCGATCCGGGGAGGGCTGCAGACTACCACATGCCTCCTCCCGTACATGTGGAGTCGCCAGCCGCTTCTTTTCACCTGACAGTGAGGAGTTTCACCACAGGGGGGCGTAGCGCGTAGGAGGATCACGCTTATTCTTCCCCAGTTCGCCCTCCCCCCTGAACAGGTGCCCCCGACCGACCAGAGGAGGCGCTAGTGCAGCGACCAGGATACATACCCACATCCGGCTTCCCACCCGCAGACACGGCCAGTTGTGTCTGTAGGGACGCCCGACCAAGCCGGAGGTAACACGGGGACTCGAACCCGCGACCCTCTACGTTTCACATTCTAAATTTGCGCATTATATTTTGCACACTGGTATGAACGATTCGGACTCCCAGAGTCAGCGGTCCTCACGTGTTCTCCTCTCAGACGCGGGGTTGCTCCTGCATGCGGTCGGTAGGCGCAGTGGTCAAAGAGAAGAAACCCCCCACGGAGGTGAGACAGGGGCTTTCTATGTGCAGGCTGGCGGCTTCTCTCCTCACACAGGTGTTGCGTTACAGCGAGAGAGGGGAAGGTCACGCAGGACAGCAACATGCCTTTCAAAACATCTCAGCCAAGCAGGAGTCTCTTCAGAAACCCCCTCGGCCCTCCTGCCAATTTCTTTTCTGCACCGTAAACATTTTAATAATCAGTGACTGGACTGGGAAAGTCCTGTGTGGTTTATGTCTTGTGGTCTGGGGGGTGGGGGGGTGGGGGGGTGCTAATCCCCCTCCACTCCTCTGCTGGCTATTTCACTTACAGCGAACAAGAGGAAATCACCATCAACCGCCAGCGTGTTACAAGATGAATTCCTCCCCCGGCAACCATCCTGCAACACAACGGCACCGTTACTAGCAACCATCCTGCAACACAACGGCACTGTTACTAGCAACCATCCTGCAACACAACGGCACCGTTACTAACGACCATCCAGCAACACAACGGCACCGTTTCTAACAACCATCCTGCAACACAACAGCACCGTTTCTAACAACCATCCTGCAACCATCCAGCAACACAACGGCACCGTTTCTAACAACCATCCTGCAACACAACAGCACCGTTTCTAACAACCATCCTGCAACACAACAGCACCATTTCTAACAACCATCCTGCAACACAACGGCACCGTTACTAACAACCATCCAGCAACACAACAGCACCGTTTCTAACAACCATCCTGCAACCATCCAGCAACACAACGGCACCGTTTCTAACAACCATCCTGCAACACAACAGCACCGTTTCTGACAACCATCCTGCAACACAACGGCACCGTTTCTAACAACCATCCTGCAACACAACGGCACCGTTTCTAACAACCATCCTGCAACACAACAGCCCCGTTTCTAACAACCATCCAGCAACACAACAGCCCCGTTTCTAACAACCATCCTGCAACACAACAGCCCCGTTTCTAACAACCATCCTGCAACACAACGGCACCGTTTCTAACAACCATCCTGCAACACAACAGCACCGTTTCTAACAACCATCCAGCAACACAACAGCACCGTTTCTACCACCATCCAGCAACACAACAGCACCATTTCTACCACCATCCTGCAACACAACAGCACCATTTCTACCACCATCCAGCAACACAACAGCCCCGTTTCTAACAACCATCCTGCAACCATCCAGCAACACAACGGCATGGTTTCTAACAACCATCCTGCAACACAACAGCCCCGTTTCTAACAACCATCCAGCAATACAACGGCATCGTTTCTAACAACCATCCTGCAACACAACAGCACCGTTTCTAACAACCATCCTGCAACACAACGGCACCGTTTCTAACAACCATCCTGCAACACAACAGCACCGTTTCTAACAACCATCCTGCAACACAACAGCACCGTTTCTAACAACCATCCTGCAACACAACAGCCCCGTTTCTAACAACCATCCTGCAACACAACGGCATGGTTTCTAACAACCATCCTGCAACACAACAGCCCCGTTTCTAACAACCATCCAGCAACACAACGGCACCGTTTCTAACAACCATCCTGCAACACAACGGCACCGTTTCTAACAACCATCCAGCAACACAACGGCACCGTTTCTAACAACCATCCTGCAACACAACGGCACCGTTTCTAACAACCATCCAGCAACACAACGGCACCGTTTCTAACAACCATCCAGCAACACAACGGCACCGTTTCTAACAACCATCCAGCAACACAACGGCACCGTTTATAACAACCATCCAGCAACACAACGGCACCGTTTCTAACAACCATCCAGCAACACAACGGCACCGTTTCTAACAACCATCCTGCAACACAACAGCACCGTTTCTAACAACCATCCAGCAACACAACAGCACCATTTCTACCACCATCCAGCAACACAACAGCACCATTTCTACCACCATCCTGCAACACAACAGCACCATTTCTACCACCATCCAGCAACACAACAGCCCCGTTTCTAACAACCATCCTGCAACCATCCAGCAACACAACGGCACCGTTTCTCAGTAGCAGGATGTTAACATGTCATTAAGGTGGCAGGATGTTTATGTTGACCTGTCGGTCCGCTGGGTTTATTTATGAGATAGGACAACATGTCCATCTGCCCCAGAGTCGAGGAAAACAGTTGCACAGAGCAAGTGCCCCACGGAGGTCATTTCGTTTTCCACCCCCCCCCCTGTTTCTCCCCAGTTGTACTTGGCCAAGTACCCCACTCTTCCGAGCCGTCCCGGTCTCTGCTCCACCCCCCTCCGCCGATCCGGGGAGGGCTGCAGACTACCACATGCCTCCTCCCATACGTGTGGAGTCACCAGCCGCTTCTTTTCACCTGACAGTGAGGAGTTTCACCAGGGGGACGTAGCGCGTGGGAGGATCACGCTATTCCCCCCCCCCCCGAATAGGCGCCCCGACCGACCAGAGGAGGCGCTAGTGCAGCGACCAGGACACATACCCACGTCTGGCTTCACACTCGCAGACACCGCCAATTGTGTCTGTAGGGACGCCCGACCAAGCCGGAGGCGACACGGGTATTCGAACCGGCGATCCCTGGTTTGGTAGGCAACGGAATAGACCGCTACGCCACCCAGACGCCCCACGGAGGTCGTTTTCAATTATAGCAAAAGAGGAAAAATGGGTGGGATTAAAAATAAAAAATTGCAATCCGTTCACATGCTGATGGGGTCAGATGCTGATGGTAACCAAGTCCACACCTCATCAGCCCCAGAACACCCTGTGCCTACCCTCCCAGCCTAAAACAACCCTGTACCTACCCTCCCAGCCTAAAACAACCCCGTGCCTACCCTTCCAGCCTAAAACAACCCCGTACCTACCCTTCCAGCCTAATACAACCCTGTACCTACCCTTCCACAACCCTGTACCTACCCTCCCAGCCTAAAACAACCCCGTGCCTACCCTTCCAGCCTAAAACAACCCCGTACCTACCCTTCCAGCCTAATACAACCCTGTACCTACCCTTCCAGCCTAATACAACCCTGTACCTACCCTTCCAGCCTAATACAACCCTGTACCTACCCTTCCACAACCCCGTGCCTACCCTTCCAGCCTAATACAACCCTGTACCTACCCTTCCACAACCCTGTACCTACCCTCCCAGCCTAAAACAACCCCGTACCTACCCTTCCAGCCTAAAACAACCCTGTACTTACCCTTCCAGCCTAATATTTGCAACGAGTGGGTCGAAGCGAACATGGCGGCCCGCCACACTAAGCGTCAGAGCTGGTGTCAAAAGCCAGCTTGCAACACGTGCAGAGGAGACGAGCTGCTGACAACACATCAGCACAGCACAGGGTGACCCCACACAGGGTGACCCCACACAGGGTGACCCCACAAATGGTCACCCTGTGTGGGGTCACCCTGTGCTGCAGCCTCTGTAGACGATATCAGTGTCAGGAGGAGCGGGTTCCGATTCCCCCCGGCCTCCCCCATCGTCAGCGTGTACAAATTATAGCTGTCTTCACTTGTTCAAAGTGTCAGATTTTCTCTCACCCCTTCTCTCCCTCTCTCTCACCCCTTCTCTCTCTCTCTCTCTCTCTCTCTCTCTCTCTCTCTCTCTCTCTCTCTCTCTCTCTCTCCCTCTCTCTCTCTCTCTCTCTCTCACACACACACGTGCACATTTATCACACACCACTTTAATCATAAAGATCTCCCTCTTCTGCGCGCACCATCTGGTAGACATTACAGATCTACGGCGAGCACCCCTCCTCCTCCTCCTCCTCCTCCTCCTCCCCCTTCACCCCACTTCTTCCACAATCCCCCTTCCAGAAAACAGTCTGGACACATAAGTGAATATACACCTATATCTTCACGTGGATGTCAGCAGCTCCTTTTCTCTCCTCAACGATGGCCGGCTCCGGAGACGGCGGAGAAAAGTAGGGGGGGGTGCACCCCCCCCCCTCCTCCCTCCACACACACACACCCCCCAAAAAACGCCTGCCAAGTAAGGGGTGCCCGGCGAGCCCATCCCTGTTTTCCTGTGGAGCGGAGCAGATGGTGCAGGCGCTGCCTCCGGGACGGCGCTGCAGAGCTGCACGTTCAAACGAGGAGAACCGCTGATGTTCAATGTAAGAAAATACAAAGTGAAACCACAATCAACCAAACGGCACCCCCTCCCCCCGCCCCCCCCCTATCTGATGTAATCAGCCTGCCTCTCAATGTCTATTGTTTCCTCCTGCACACCAACTCTCTAGCTTGTTGCTGGGCCCCGCCTGCTGCGCCCCCATTTGCAAACACTTAAAGATAAGGGGGAAACGGCCGGCCTTGCAGGTGTTGCTGCAGCACCAGCTATGCAGCACCAGTTATGCAGCACCAGTTATGCAACATGGACAACGCAGTGATGAAGTGCATCGCCGTCATCCATTCGAGTTAATCTTGGAAATGGTGTTACTACAACACGTGCAGCCACGTTGCATTTGCATACGACGGGATCATGAAGCAACGAACTGGCACCAATTGGTTTGACCAGACGCAGTTTGTCGGATTTCAACATCCTATGCCGGTGATATTCGTGCACCGCGGAGAGCCGTGCGCGTGCAGGTCCTCAGTCCAGCTCAACGACGCCAGCTGATTTCCCCGGTCAACACAATTTCAGCCAGATTGCAGAGGGGCTAACTGCTGAAGCTAGCTGGTGTAGTGCTGAGTCCGGATGAAAACCTGCAGACACGCGGACTCTCCGTTGCACATGACTGTATTACATGACATCACTGTTGGGAAGGAAAGTGATGCAGGGGAGAGAAGATCCGGGTTTGGATCATGCAGAGGGGGACTGAGACAGGAATTTACCCATCAGCCATTCATTGATGACCACTCACATACTGCACACAGTGGCTAAACAGCATGACATGAAAATCCACTCTGCAATGCTTTTGGTTTCTGCAACATGTGTTGCAATATCGAAGAGTAAAAAGGAGTCGCGTGACGTCAAGTCACGTGTGTTTGTGCTGATTAGCATCACACTTAAGTCCAGGAGGGCTCCGCAATCACGAGTACATTCTGTACGACGCAACATCCGCGCACAGCTTAACTCCCGGAGCTCCTTTCTGCAAAGACTTCGTCATTCTGGCAAAGGTCCGGGTGATTTTGGGAGGGAATAATAAGGCGGTTGTTCAAGGACTCTTTAAATCAGACCAAATTCAATTACATGTCAGAAGCCCGGGGACATTTTTCTTCTTCAAGAGCAGACGTGACAAAGTTGACCTTGCGTCGACTGCGTCCAAGCTGCAAGAGTTTTGGGTCCACATTGCATCCTAATTAGTGTCCCTATGGCCCGTTGTGTATACCGCAATGCACACACAGATCTACACTGCATGGGACCGCCGCACACACGCACACGCACACGCACGCACACGCACGCACACGCACACTATACCTGCCAGTCATCAGCTGACTCCTTGACGGACTGCAAAGAGGCTGCACGTAGTAGTTCTCCAGTTTGACCCCCTCCGCCGCCAGCTTGTCCAGGGTGGGGGTCTTGATCTCGGAGCCGTGGTACCCCACGTCCCGGAAGCCTTGGTCGTCCACCAGGATGAAGACGATGTGAGGCCGGCCGGCGGGCTTGTCCAGCTCGTTCCGCAGGCTGTCCCCCCGGCTGTCCCGTGTCATCTGATGGGCCCGGGGCGGAGACACCAACCCGAGCAACACCCACAGCAGAAACATCTCACGGGGTCCCGTTTTGACGGCTTCACGCGGACTGGGTCATTACCGACACCCACGTAGGACGACCGCGCTCGACTGTCAGACGGAGACGCGTGTGCGCAGCGGTGCGCCGCGAGCGCGCTGGGGGAACGGCGCCGCTCGGAACTCGGGTTCGCATGGCAGCGCGGCGCTCAGTCGCTCCGGTCCACGGTGACCGGGAGCGAGAGCGAGTCCGGTACCGCAACACGGGGACGCCGCATTATGCACGGAGGGGGGAGCGGGAGACCTCGCAGGGAACGAGCCGCCGTGTTTCGTCCCATAAAAACCGCGCGTTTCATGCGACAAAACACGGCCTCACCTGTCCGGCGACGCAAAGCTGCGCGGGTTTTATTGTTGGGGGGGGCGGGGGGGGGGTCCTCCGAGAAGCGGAATCACGTGTGGCTCCGTCACTTGTCAGATTCAGCCTATCAATCCCTGCAGGATGTGATACTTGTCGAGGGAGGCTCGCGATGCGAAGACGGCTGTGAAAAAGAAACACGAGCTCACCGGGCGGCTTCTGCCAAAACAAAAGAAAAGAAAGAAAAGAAAAGAAAACTTGTTGCAAGACGTTGGCGTCCGGTTGTGAGGCCGGTCGCGGTCGGAGCGTGCAGCGGAGAGGGTGCGCTGGGTTGGTGCCTGCCCGAGTGCGCGCGGCTGCAGTGTGCGCGAGTATGAAAGCCTGCTCATTAGAATATGGGTGGAGTTCGTCACAGCCGCCTTGGCAAGTGAAGCGCCGGGATCTTGCAGTTTCGGGGGTGGGGGGGTGGGGGTGGGGGGGTCATGCTGCTCTGCATCTCCCCTGCTGTCTAATGCACAGTAAACACAGAGACGTGCAGCCGGGGGGCGGGGCGGAGCCGGAGGGGAGCGCTTTAACATCATGACACCTCCTCGTGCCACCCATATCTCGGAGATGAGGAAAAGGTTAGAGGAGCAAATCACCCTGCAGAGGCAGAGGGTCCAGGATACAGCAAGAAGGTCCTGGGTTCGAGCCCCGGGGTAGTCCAACCTTGGGGGTCGTCCCGGGTCGTCCTCTGTGTGGAGTTTGCATGTTCTCCCCGTGTCTACGTGGGTCTCCTCCCACAGTCCAAAGACATGTAGGTCAGGTGAATCACCAGTACTAAATTGTCCCTAGGTGCGCGTGCGTGCGCGTGATGGCCTGGCGGCCTGTCCAGAGTATCTCTCCACCTGCCGCGCAATGACTGCTGGGATACCAGCGCCCCCGCGACCCTGAGAGCAGGACAAGCGGTTGGGATACAGGGTGGATGGATGTTGAATTTACAATGTAGGCCACGATCCGATGATACGCACGTCACCGACTTCCTGACATGCGTATCAGAACAGACCATTACGTGCTCTATTAAATCCTGATCCACTGAATCCGTCGCTCTCCCCCGGTCCATGTCTCCCCTTACAGTCCGTGACGCAATCAGGAGCTTTTATTCGTCGTTTCATTTCATGCAGCTGCGCACATGGAATGAAACGACACATTGTTTCCCCCCCCCCGGCCCGGAGCAGTGCAACACAAACACACAAATCCAAACTACAACCATCTACAAAGACACACACAGAACATATCAAATAATAATAATAATAAATTCACTGTCCAACAGAGCGAACGCCAGGATGACTGTCGTAACCGCCGGTCTGCATGGGCTAGCAGTTAGCTTAGCCTGCCCCGCTTCCGCGTCCTGTCAGACCGCCCTCGGTGCTTCCTCTTCGGGCACAGCTCCAGGCAAGGCCGTGGTCCCCGGGCCCACAGGACGCAGCAGACCAGGCTCCCCCAGCCGATCCAGCGCCAGCTCTCCCAGCCATCAAACCACGACACACTTAGACGCAGACGTGGACAAAGACGCTGCATGGACGGTGCTGGGTGAGGCCGCCGCAAACGGGAATTCACGCCGCCATTTTCCCACACCGGAAGCGGCTATACTTACACCCGGAATTCACGCCGCCATTTTCCCACACCGGAAGCGGCTATACTTACACCCGGAATTCACGCCGCCATTTTCCCACACCGGAAGCGGCTATACTTACACCGGGAATTCACGCCGCCATTTTCCCACACCGGAAGCGGCTATACTTACAACCGGAATTCACGCCGCCATTTTCCCACGTGGGAAAATGGCGGCGTGAATTCCCGGTGTGAATAAATACATGTATTTATTTATATTTATATCAGATAGATGTATATAAGATCAGTTATGTTAAACAACACCTTGTCACGTGACAGCATCACACCTGCCAACAGGATTGGAAATGACACAGCGGGGCATAATGCAAGAATGATAAGACGTGTTCCTGGGCAAGATCCCCTGCACACTTTCCCCCCAAAACGAGACTAGCCTCTATTCCTCTCCCTCTCTTTGCCCTTGAGTGTCTAAAAAAGGCCTTACTCACCTTGCTGCACCACTTTCCGAGTGTTTGAGTCTGGAAGTGTTTTGCGTTGCGCTAAAACGGCCTGTAATGTTTGAATCCGGGGCTTCCATGTAAAGAGGCCTGGTGCGGGCAAATGAATTGGGCCGGAGGTGTTTTGGGGGGGGGGGTCCCTGTACAGTGCGCGTCTGTGAAAGACCCTCACAGAAGATAACTTACAAGCTCCCATTAATGTATGCATGCTATACCCACATGCACGAACACACACACACACACACACAGTGCAGCACTGCCTTGGCCCTTTGGAGCCATTAAGCTTGCATTTGATAAACAAGGCTGACAGATAGTGATGGCGGTGCAGACGGCGGGCCCGAGTGTCTCCAGCATGTCTGTCCGCCTCACCCTCTCTGACGAAGCACGTTTCCTTCTTCCTGCCATTACCGGGACAGTCAACCCATTCGTCTAAACCATAAAATGAATCATCAACAGCGTCAGGGAGGTGCAGTTTACTGACAACGGACTTAACTGCGCTACAAGGGACCGGGTTCGAGGTCCAAGTGGGGTGACCTCATGCGAAGTCAGGGCTGGTGGGCAGAGCCAGCCATTATGTGGCTCGACGTTTCCAGGAGCCAACCTGATCTGTGCCCCCCTGGCACCGCAGCAAATGGATGCCAGGCCACCCAGAAATCTGGGTCTTTTGTTGTTGATTTTTTTTTTTTTTTTTGGTTTTTTTGGAAAGTTGGAGAGACATTATATAGAAGAGAGGGTGGCCACACAGGCAGCCCGTTACACACCACACACACACACACACACACACACCACACACCACCACCACACACTGAGCGTTTTAACTTTTCCCTTTTTTTTGCACAGAAGTTACCCATTACTCCCTGTGTTCTGTTCCTCCCTTTTCCTAATTCAATATTCTCAGCAAAGCCTTTGACACTTACATATTTCTAGATCCTTCCACGCTCTCCTCTTGACATTTCAAGATGCTTTGAGGTTCGCTAGTTTACGGCGGCGGATTACGTACCATGTGTTTTAATGTGAGCATCACACCGGGTAAAATCCCCCGTCCAGGACGACTTAGTGGAAGTGGACCAGTCAGCTTCTGGGTGGTGAGTGGAACCGGTGCAGCCTTCCAGCCCTTCGATGAAAAAAGGAGTTTAATTCAGTCCAGCCCCTACTCCCCCCCCCCCAGTTGTACCTGGCCAATCGCCCCCCCCCCTCCAGTCACTGCTCCAAACCCCCTCTGCTGGTCCGGGGACGGCTGCAGACTACCACATGCCTCCTCCCATACATGTGGAGTCGCCAGCCGCTTCTTTTCACCTGACGGGGAGGAGTTTCACCAGGGGGGCGTAGCACGTGAGAGGATCACGCTATGCCCCCCAATTGCCCCTCCCCCCGAACAGGCGCCCCGACCGACCAGAGGAGGCGCTAGTGCAGCGACCAGGACACATACCCACATCCGACTTCCCACCTGCATTCTGTGCATAACTGTAATCCAATGACTTCCGGTTTCTACGGCGGCGGTCATACCAGTTTCCTGTTTGTTGGCGCGTGCTGTTGACAACTGGATATTTTTCGGGACGCCTGCAAGATTTACCATGGACACATGTCGACGACATGCTGCACAGGACTGTCCACACACTTTCACCCGCACCTCCCAGCAAACGGATGAAAAGTTGTACATGTCACGTTAAGTCCAGGACCTTCATCCTCATAATGGAGGAGGAGGATACTCATACTCCTTGCTGGTAGGAGCAGGTCTGAGGCCGACGGGATAGGACCTTGCAGGACCCAGGAGGAACCCTGAGGCAGAGATGGAGATAGGGCAGGTCGTGACGGCGTGTTGACGCACAGATTACAGGTGGGGCCGCTGAGACGGACCCACCCGGTCTGGGGGCCGTCAGACGCGTCACAGTCGCCGGGTGAATGATCAATGGTGGTAAAACAAGAGCCCACACACAGGAGCTCTGGCACGGAGCGATTATCACTGCAGCCAACGCCTCGGATCAGCAGATATGAAGGCCGGCCGGCCGGCCGGGCGGGGGGGGGGGTAAATAAAGCTTGAGGGTTGTTTTGACGCATTGCTGTTGCATTTCAGCCGACTTACTGGATGATTTAACCATTTGTTTGTCGTATGTAAAATGAGTGTAAAACACAAATATTTGCATCTAATAAAGAGAGTATGATGTGCGACGCGGCTTCTTTTCTCTTTACTCAGCCCCGAGTCCACTTTGGCTTCAAGCTAGCCAAACATGCTAGCACTTCCTCCCCACTGGATTTTGAAACATTCTCACACCTCACTGTTTAATGTCTTTTGTATGTACGCTTCAGTGTTGTGTGTATTTGTAGTTGTGTGGCGTCGCACTGTGCATCTGTGTATTTGTGCATGCACTCGTTTGGTAACCTGCCAAGTTATTTGTAGCATCGCAGTCGAATAAGAGTCGAAAGCCTGGACTGGTGGTCTAATATGGCCTTTTATGGTTTCCAGTCCTCCTCATTCTCACCCAGAGACCAGCTAGTAGACCAACGTTAAGAGCTAAAATCCATTACAGCTGTAACCGGTTATTTTCTTGCCCGGTGCGGGATTCGATACGAAGTGTACTGCACCACAAGGCGACATCGCTAACCGCTCGGCTAAAGGGTCAGACCCGCTAACTAGGGGGCTAACGTGTCTTATTGGTAGTTTACAGTCGTCACCCTCCCCGGAAGCGCGCCCTCGCGCTTTGTTCTTCCCGCGCTCCGGAGAGACTTCTGAGGATCTGCACACTTCCGGATCCCACCGCTGCCACCGGTTATTTTCTTGCCCGGTGCGGGATTCGATACGGAGTGTACTGCACCACAAGACGACCTCACTAACCGCTCGGCTAAAGGGTCAGACCCGTTAGCTAGCGGGCTAACGTGTCTCATTAGTAGTTTACACAGCTAAGAGCTAAAACAGACATTACAACAACAGAAAGCAAGGCAGTACACTAAACTCTGTTAGCTCCAGGAAACCACCGCTTTAAACGCAGAATTACCGCATACAAGTGAAATACAGTCACCTTGTTTGCCCTCTCGACTGGCGCTAAACTCCTCACTTCTTGCTCTCCCCGTTCGTCCTTCCTGCTGTATTCACTTGTTTTCACACTTTCACTACTTTATCTTTACTCGTTTATCACTTCATCGCTCCCGCTTTCTCCGCGTCTACGCGCACACTTGCCGCGCCATTGCGCCGTTTTCCTTTTTTCAATGTTCGTCAAAATTCGCGACCACTTCCGGTTTAACCGGAAATATCAAAATAAAAGCGTGAATTGCATATGAGAACGCGTGAATTAAACACAAGAGCTGCGCTGATACAGGACCGCAGATGAAAATGAGCTTTGCGCTAAATCTGGTGTAACATATCAAATGGAGGCGTTTATCAGGGTGGGGGCGACACTTTTGTCGTTTCCTTTCATTCCCCCCAGCCCACAGCAGTGCAACACAAAGGCAAAAACACATCCAAAAACTACAAGGACCACAAAAACACACAAATCCAAACTAACACATATCTAAACAACAACAAAAAATCACTGTCTATGAGAACGAACGCCAGCCAGGATGACTGTGGGAACTGCCGGTCTGCATGGCATGGGCTAGCAGTTAGCTTAGCCTGCCCCACGTCTGCGTCCTGTCAGACCGCCCTCGGTGCTTCCTCTTGGGGCGCAGCTCCAGGCAGGGCCGTGGTCCCTGGGCCCACAGGATGCAGCAGACCAGGCTCTCCCAGCCAATCCAGTGCCAGCTCTCCCCACACCGAACTTACATTATGTTTAATATTTACATGGGCCCTTACAAATAAAGAAGGAAAGACTGTTAAGCATACCATCTTCTCATAGCCAATTACCCCTTTATCTAAATCTGAAGAGTGAAACCAGCCCCCAGCTTCAGGGCCGTGCACCCTTTTGACCTTTTGGCAGATCCGTTCCAACTCAAATTCCTGCCTTATCCAACGGGCGTGTTTTAAAAGTTGTAATAAACTTACAATAAACTTGCCAACACTATGGGGTTCCCTCAGAACAATCATCCCAAACAACAACAACAACAACAGCAGACACAATTCTTTACAACACAAAACCAGCAGCCCGCTCCAGGTCCTAGCTTTTATAGGCCCGACTGGGCAAAAAAACAAGCTGGTTCGCCAGCTCCCCGTGTCTGCCCCAGCGACTTTTAGCTTGCCACCGAACGTCGGGAGTTGCACCCCTTCACACAATACGAGGCCTTGTTGAGAGGATCACTCGTCCTCCCCGGGTCAAGCCGAAGACGGATTAATCATATTTTCATTAACCAGACACGGCCTTGCTCAGCGGGCGAGAGGGCTGCAGCTCATGCACACCACTGTAATACGAGTTCAAACGATAGTCCCCCGTTATCGCCTCCATCGCCGGCCGGCCAGCCGGCCCAACCGGCTCCCGGCTGCTCCGCCGGCATGTCAGACATGCCTCGGCCCAGACGGCTCGCCGGGCCCCGCAGAGAAGGCCCCGCTTGTTCCTGCTCGGGTGAGCGCGCCGCCGTCTGCTGATAGGATCGCTGTCCGTTTGGCTCTGATGGTGTCGCGGCGGCGGACGAGAACCAGCTTCCCCCCACCTGTCACCGCGCCGCCGATGCCGAGAGGGAAGGAAAACGAGCGCGCAACCGTGTCGTAGATGCCAATCGCAACTCTTTTTCCAAAACGTTGTGCGTTCTGTTTTCTGCAGAGCTGTCGGTTGAGAGAGCTTTTCGAAAGCAATCCTAAACAGCGGCTGTATGACCTTGTTGTGACTAGACTGATACAAGGTCATGGCCTTACGTTTGTATTTGGACCTCGTATCCACGAACCTTCTCACGTGAGCAGCCGACATTACTGCTATTTACATCATATCCTGATGGGGTGGGCCGCACGGTGGCTCAGTGGTGAGCGTGGTCGCCTCACAGCAAGAAGGTCCTGGGTTCGAGCCCTGGGGTAGTCCAACCTCGGGGGTCGTCCTGGGTCGTTCTGTGTGGAGTTTGCATGTTCTCTCCGTGTCTGGGTGGGTTTCCTCCGGGGGCTCCGGTTTCCTCCCACAGTCCAAAGACATGTAGGTCAGGTGACTCAGCTGTACTAAATTGCCCCTAGGTGTGAATGTGTGTGTGTTGGCCCTGTGATGGACTGGCGGCCTGTCCAGGGTGTCTCCCCGCCTGCCGCCCAATGACTGCTGGGATAGGCTCCAGCATCCCCGCGACCCTGAGAGCAGGACAAGCGGGTTGGATGATGGATGGATGAGGCTCCTGGTTGGACGCTTCACACCGACAGTGTGCAACAGAAGGTTTTGCGGCGCAGCGTGTCTGAATCACGTGTTCAGCTAACCAACAAGCCACGTGACGCAGGCGGACGCACCAGAAACTCTCCAAGACGTTCACCAGAACACCGATTTGTCTGAACATGTTACAGGTGGTGCAGGACGCCCTGCACGTCCACTTTCATCTCTGGTGGTTCTGTGAAATCCTACCCGGAATGAAACCACATGGGCCAAGTGATGCCCAGTGAGAGAATATGCGGGAGATGCTAAGACAGAATAGTGGCGCGGTGGGGGTGCAGATGTGCAAAATAGCTCTCAGTTTTCTTAACAACGAGGGTTGTGATGTTCATTTCGAAAGATGCTGCGTCGTTAACATCTTAACACAACGTAGTAGGTCTTCAGATGCACTCCCAGACATCTCTGGAGGGGCCGCACTCCCCTGCCGAGTCCGCCCAGATGGTGCAGCTCAACACCAGTTTGTGAGCGGGTGATTTACGAGCCGGGGTCACGAGGGCCTTCACGTCTAATAAAGCTCATACACCTTCACAGGCGGAGGCGGTCTCCCTGTGGAAGAATACAGTTTTGGGTCCAAGCGCAATCAAAAGCTAGGATACGGATCCGCGAAGACGGCTCTGGACTCGGGATGTCGAGCCTCACCGTGTATCCCCTCTGAACCCCACCCCCCCTCATTTTTTTTCCTCCGAATTGTACTTGACTAATTACCCCACTCTTCCGAGACGTCCCGTTCGCTGCTCCGCCCCCTCCGCCGATCCGGGGAGGGCTGCGGACTACCACATGCCTCCTCCCATACGTGTGGAGTCGCCAGCCGCTTCTTCTCACCTGACAGTGAGGAGTTTCGCCAGGGGGACGTAGCACGTGGAAGGCTCACGCTGTTCCCCCCAGTTCCCCCCCCCCCCCGAACAGGCGCCCCGACCAACCAGAGGAGACGCTAGTGTCTGTAGGGACGCCCGACCAAGCCGGAGGTAACACAGGGATTCGAACTGGCGATCCCCGTGTTGGTAGGCAACGGACTGCCACACCACTCGGACGCCCCCACCCCACTGAACGTTTGCCTTCACGAAACAGCAACTGCAGAGTGCATAACTCAAGTAGCCACGGAGATGAATAGTGCTGAAGAGCTCCACACCTCCAGCGAGTGCCAAACAATGGGGCGGAAAGGGTGTTATTGAGAAAACAGACCCCCCCCCCTTAGGTAGCAGGTGCTGAGTGAGAGGTATGCACTCTAAGCAGACAGCCATAGGGGTTCCTGGGTTCGGGACGGTTCGCTGTGTTTCATCTTGTCTGTCCTGATGCACGGCGTGGCAGGAACGAGGGCGGCAGTCTAACCGCAGCAGCTACAAGACCAGAATCCCCGCTCAATAGACCATTTCAAAAGAGCACGTGGCAAAGGTTAATCCAAACGGGATGTTGTGAGATCACGGTTTTAGCCGCTGTGGGCTCGCCACGGCGAGCTTGTGAGGGGCGGAGGAGGCGAGGGAACAGGTTATACAGTCAGAATTCATCAGCGTTAAGTCCGACTCCAAAACGCGGGCGAGGAAAACAGGGGGCAAAAGAGAGGACACGAGACAGCGAACAAAATAAAGAGGACTGAGAGCCCTCTTTGATTTCCAGACCATGTGAACCCAAGTCTGACCTTTGACCCCTCCAACATGCCTGGCCAGACGTTGCCAGAGAATGGCCCTCTTGTGTCGAAGGAAAACACAGGTGTGCCAGCACGAGCGCAGCTGAGTTATGTCATAGCCGACCAGCTGCTTGGCCAAACGGGTCGGATTCAGTGACCGAGCTGGGCTTGTCATTTTGAGCTTAGGTGACCGAGCCGCCTGCTAACCGGCCGGCAGATTGGCAGGGCAAATCACTTCCACTGCGCAGCAACATTGCTTCTATTAGTTTTAGCTTCTGTTGTTATTTTAGCATGGTTGCCGTCGGCCACGTGCGCAGCCGGTCCCCAGCGCAGCCTCCATTAGAGTGGCGAGTGCTTAATGTGTTATCCAGTTGGCTCGGATGACTGTATCAACAAGACCTGTTTTTGCTCCACGCGAGACACCCCCCCCGCCCCTCCCCTTCGGCAAAACAGGCCCCTTCGGCACACAGGAAAGCGATCTCAAAGAGCCCCAAAGTCAAGGGGCCAAACCGTACCTTGATATATGACTGATGCCCTTTCAGCATCATAAACCCGGCCTGTCAATTTTTACAATGACCAGCAGAGGAAAGTGGAGCCGTGAGATGGATGGCCGGGCAGACTCTCCCAGGTCACTGTTAAAGGACAGCTCCGTATATGTGCAACCTGGGTCGTATTCTCTTGGTTTTGGGGTTTTTACCATCGTGCGTATTGATTATGATGTCCTGGTACTCACTGGCTTTGTTGCGGAGACCTTGGATGCTACACACAGCTTTAGAGAGGTGTATTTCTGGGCCACAGAATATGATCTTTAAATCTGTCCTTTCAGCAAACAGACTGCGTACACGATGTCCCATGACTTCTCAGTTGTGTTGGCTGGGTAGTTTATCGATGGTTAATACATGGGTTAATACAAAACATCGTTTTAAACCAAATAAGCTTACCTTACTGACTGTAAAAACAAATTATTTATATCCCATATGAGATGCCCTGCGAACCCAGCCACTGGGAATGCACACGTCAGTCCATTCTTAGTGTGGTTCCCAAGCCCGGGTAAATGGGGAGGGTTGTGTCAGGAAGGGCATCCGGTGTAAAACCGTTGCCAAATCAAATATGCGCATCATAAATCAGATTTCCATACCAGATCGATTGAGGCCCGGGTTACCAACGAGACTATGGAGACTATGCTGCTGTTGGGCGAAGGAGAAGGAGAGGGGGAAGACATGTCCCGAGGCAGCGGGAGAAGAGGATGGGTAGGAGTGTGGAGGTGAGAGTCTGAACTGTGAATGGTGGCACTATGACTGGTAAAGGGAGAGAGCTGGCTGATATGATGGACAGAAGGAAGGTAGGCATACTGTGTGTGCAAGAGACCAGGTGGAAGGGGAGTAAGGCCAGGAGCATCGGAGGTGGATTCAAACTCTTCTACCATGTTGTGGACGGGATGAGAAATGGGGTAGGGGTAACTCTGAAGGAAGAGTATGTCAAGAGTGTGCTGGAGGTGAAGAGAGTGTCAGACAGAGTGATTAGTATGAAGCTGGAAATCCAAGGTGATGATGAATATTATGCCTCACAAGTTGGGTGTGAGGTAGAAGAGAAAGAAGAATTCTGGAGTGACGTGGATGAAGCGGTGGAGAGGATACCCAAGGAGGAGAGAATTGTGATGGGAGAGGACTGCAATGGGCATGTTGGTGAAGGGAACAGAGGTGACGAGGAGGTGATGGGCAGGTATGGTGTCAAGGAGAGAAATGTGGAAGGACAGATGCTGGTGGGTTTTGTGAAAAGGATGGAAATGGCTCTGGTGAATACATATTTCAAGAAGAGCGAATAAAACAGGGTGATGTATAAGAGTGGAGGAAAGTGCACACAGGTGGACTATATCTTATGTAGGAGGTGCGATCTGAACGGGATTGGAGACTGCAAGGTGGTGACAGAGGAGAATGAAGCTGGGCAGCATCAGATGGTGGTCTGTAGGATGACTTTGGAGACCAAGAAGAGGAAGAGAGTGAAGGCAGAGCCAATGATCAAATAGTGGAAGTTGAAGAAGGAAGACTGTTGTGTGGAGTTCAGGGAGGAGGTAAGACAGGCACTGGGTGGTAGGGAAGAGTTGCCGGATGGCTGGGCAACCATGTCAGAAATAGTGAGGGAGACAGCTAGGAAGGTACTTGGTGTGTCATCAGGACAGAGGAAGGAAGACAAGGAGACTTGGTGGTGGAATGAGGAAGTACAGCAAATTATACAGAGGAAGAGGTTGGCAAAGAAGAAGAGGGGCAGTCAGAGAGATGAAGAAAGTAGACAGGAGTACAAGGAGATGCAGCGTGAAGTGAAGACAGAGGTGATAAAGGCAAAGGAAAAGGCGTATAGTGAGTTGTATGAGAGGTTGGACACCAAGGAAGGAGAAAATGACTTGTACTGATTGGCTAGACAGAGGGATCGAGCTGGGAAGGATGTGCAGCAGGTTAGGGTGATGAAGGATAGAGATAGAAATGTGCTGACAAGCGAGGAGAGTGTGCTGAGAAGGTGGAAGGAGTACTTTGAGGGGCTGATGAATGAAGACAATGAGAGAGAGAAGGTTGGATGATGTAGGGATAGTGAATCAGGAAGTTCGGCGGATTAGCAAGGAGGAAGTGAGGGCAGCTATGAAGAGGATGAAGAGTGGAAAGGCAGTTGGTCCTGATGACATACCTGTGGAGGCATGGAGGTGTTTAGGAGAGATGGCAGTGGGGTTTTTAACTAGATTGTTTAACACAATCTTGGAAAGTGAGAGGAGGCCTGAGGACTGGAGAAGAAGCATACTGGTACCGATTTTCAAGAACAAGGATGATGTGCAGAACTGTAACAACTACAGAGGTATAAAGTTGATCAGCCACAGCATGAAGATTTGGGAAAGAGTAATAGAAGCTAGGTTAAGAGGAGAGGTGACGATTACATTGTGAATTTGGGGATTTAGAGAAATCATACGACAGGGTGCCGAGAGAGGAAGTGTGGTATTGTATGAGGAAGTCGGGAGTTGCAGAGAAGTATGTAGGAGTGGTGCAGGATATGTATGAGGGAAGTGTGACAGTGGTGAGGTGTGTGGTTGGAATAACAGATGGGTTCAAGGTGGAGGTGGGATTACATCAAGGACAGAACGCCATGTCTTTGACACGCTTGTTTTTGTGGTGTCGTGTCTGAGCACAAATGGAGTTTTATTTATTTATTTTTCGTAACATTGTTTTCCTCTGCAAAGGACCAGTCTGACCACCAGCCTGCTCAGATTCAAAAGTCTTGCCACTTATGGTCAATTTAGGTCAGTTTACAACTTCACCACGATAGGCTTTTTACTCCTTTGACCCCAAATAGTTTTTTTTAACATGGCATAACTCCTACATATACATACTACATTACTTTACATTGCTCAGTGAAAAATGTCAGCAAAACTGAAGTAGAATGTCAAGAAAGTTAAATTACTGTCACGAACACTGAGAATAAAAGTAAAAGTAGAGCTAAAAAGATGAATAACTGACTGCATATGCACGTCAGTGGTTCATTCACATGTTGGATGATTCTTTTGATCACAGATAGATAGATAGCTAGCTAGCCAGCTAGCTAGATAGATAGATAGATAGATAGATAGATAGATAGATAGATAGATAGATAGATAGATAGATAGATAGATAGATAGATAGATAGATAGATAGATAGATAGATAGATAGATAGATAGATAGATAGATAGATAGATAGATAGATAGATAGATAGATAGATAGATAGATAGATAGATAGATAGATAGATAGATAGATAGGATTCTTAGGATTTACATAAATTCTTCGCAGTGATAATAAGCCTCCCCTAGCCTCTTAAGAGCACTGCTTATGGTCATTCCTGCAAACTGAACCAGCAAGTAGCTCAGCAGATCAACGGCCCATTGTAATGTACATTTTGGGTAATACCGTTTAACCCGCACTATTGTGTTCACTTCCAAATACGTGGTTCAGATAACTGGGTCAAACTGGACTTGCTGAAACATGTCTGATGCTCACGTTCTGGTGCCCTGCGAGCCGGCAAAGCAGAGCCTAGCCTTGGTCACGTGTCCAACATCTCCACAAAATGAAGCCGGTTAGTAAAATGATATCGTAACCGATATGCACGAGGACAAAAATGACGAAAACAAGACCTGGGTTGTAAAAGAAACCCCCAAAAAAGGATCCTTTAAAGCTGGAAGTGGTGTTCTGGTTTCAGGCCCATATGGTTCCTCTTTGGTTTTGGGAGCGTTTGTGGTCTGCTCTTCAGGGGATCTCTCTCTTCACCACTCTCTGTTGGCATTGATGAACACAGGGTTGCCAAATCTCACGCTTGTGGTGTGTGACACACACTTTCACCCTCAGCCTCACGCTCTCACGCTGCCATATATATATATATATATATATATATATATATATATATATATATATATATATATATATTCCCCTCTTTATCTCCCCAATTGTACTTGGCCAATTACCCCACCCTTCCGAGCCGTCCCGGTTGCTGCTCCACCCCCTCTGCCGAGATCTGGGGGAGGGTTGCAGACTACCACGTCTCCTCCCATACATGTGGAGTCGCCAGCCGCTTCTTTTCACCTGACAGTGAGGAGTTTCGCCTGACAGTGAGGAGTTTCACCAGGGGGACGAAGCACGTGGGAGGATCATGCTATTCCCCCCAGTCCCCCCCCCCCGGACAGGTGCCCCGACTGACCAGAGGAGGCGCTAGTGCAGCGACCAGGAAACATACCCAAATCTGGCTTCCCATCTGCAGACACGGCCGATCGGCTCTGTGCATAACTGTAGTCCACTGACTTCCGGTTTCTGCTGCAGCGGTCACACCAGTTTCCTGTTTGTTGGCGTGTGCTGTTGACAGTGGCATATTTTATAAGTTGTACATATCAGTCCGGGCGTAACTTGACATGTACAACTTGAAACTTTTCACCCCTTTGCTGGCAGGCGCAGGTGAAAGTTTGTCGACACTTCTGTGCATGTCGTTGACATTTATTCATTTATTGTGAAAAATATGCCATTGTCAACAGCGCCCGCCAACAAGCAGGACGCTGGTATGACCGCCGCAGTAGAAACCGGAAGTCAGTGGACTACAGTTATGCACGGAGCGGATCGTGTCTGTGGGGACGCCCGACCAAGCCGGCGGTAACACGGGATTCGAACCTGCGATCCCCGTGTCGGTAGGCAACGTAATAGGCCGCCACGTCACCCCGGCGCCCCTTCGCCTGCACATCTCTGTTGCCGTTTCAGTGCGTGTTTATTTGTTCAGAACAGACGACAGAGAAACAAGCGGTGACCCCCCCGGAGAGAAGAGAAAACCCAAAGCAGAGAAGAAGAGAAGTCAGACAAGATGGCAGAAAGACAACAAAACAGCAAGCTAGCTTAGCTTCTTTTTTTTTTACTATATCTCCTGCAGCTCCAGGTGGGTCCTGAGGCCCTCGTACCGTTCCAGGACCCAGTCTCAAGGCTCTACGGGAAGGAGTGACGTCAGAGGCTGGAGACGAGTGTGTGAACGTTAGCGTGGAAGAGAGGACGGAGGACATTCGCGGCAAAACAGGAGGATGAGTCAGTGGGGAAAATCAGAAAAGACCGCCGTGAGATTTACTTTCAGCACCCACTAAATCTCTCCAGTAGAAAAAAAAACAAAAAAGTCTGTTGACCATCCAACACCCCGGTTCTAATTCCTCTCTCTCACACACACACACACACACACACACACACACACACACACACACACACCCACACACACTTAGCTCCTTCACACACATTGATCTTGTTTGCTGGGCACGGCAGGCAGGGTTGATGTCGGTGCCAAGCTGGAGGGCCGGGGCCCGGGGCCAGTGTAAAGCTAGCTTGCCGCTCCCCGCTAGCCAGCAAAGGCATTACGGCACCGCTCAGCTATGTGGGTTTTCACTCCACAGGCGCCAGGAGCCGGGCAAGCGCTCGCGACGCCGTCCTCCGCGCTTCCTGACGCATCCCAACAGGAGCGGCAGGGGCTCCGGGGCCCGAAACGGGCCAAAGCCAAGGTACACAGCGTTAACACGTCATAAAGTCTGAGCGCTCAGGCGGCGCTGTGCGACACGGGCCGCGCGCCGTGGCACAACACAATGGCGACACGTGTCCACAAAGGGGAACATGGAGGCTGTCGTCACGTCGCTCGTGCTTTGGCGGGGCGCTGAGATGACGGGAGCTGCCCCCCTCAACGCTTTCTCAGAACGCTTTTGCAGCTTTCCTCTAACTTCACCCGCCTTCCCTCTCTCTTCCGCCGCCTCCCACAGACCCCACAGATGCCCACAGACCCCCACAGACCCCCATAGACCCCCACAGACCCCCATAGACCCCCACAGACCCCCACAGACCCAAGGAGCCACACGTGTGTTACGAGTTTCCATTGAGCGCTGTTGACCTCAGGGCACTTCCTGTCAGTGACCCACAGTTCCCTGTAAAGGTCAAAGGTCAAGCCACCTGACCAATGTTGGCTTGCTCTCGACACAGACATGCTAAGACACACACACACTCACACACACACATACTCTCTCTCTCTCTCTCTCTCTCTCTCTCTCTCTCTCTCTCTCTCTCTCTCTCTCTCTCTCTCTCTCTCTCTCTCTCTCTCTCGCTCTTGCTCACACACACACCAAAAACAAGTCCAACAATAGCATTAAAACATTATCTTCAGTGCCAGGTGAAGTGTAAAGTCAGGTGACAGTTTAACAGTAACAGTCAGCCTGGTAAAACATTATCCTCAGCGCCAGGTGAAGTGTAAAGTCAGGTGACAGTGTAACAGTAACAGTCAGCCTGGTAAAACATTATCCTCAGTGCCAGGTGAAGTGTAAAGTCAGGTGACAGTGTAACAGTAACACTCAGCCTGGTAAAACATTATCCTCAGTGCCAGGTGAAGTGTAAAGTCAGGTGACAGTGTAACAGTAACACTCAGCCTGGTAAAACATTATCCCCAGCACCAGGTGAAGTGTAAAGTCAGGTTACAGTGTAACAGTAACAGTCAGCCTGGTAAAACATTATCCTCAGTGCCAGGTGAAGTGTAAAGTCAGGTGACAGTGTAACAGTAACACTCAGCCTGGTAAAACATTATCCTCAGCGCCAGGTGAAGTGTAAAGTCAGGTGACAGTGTAACAGTAACACTCAGCCTGGTAAAACATTATCCTCAGCACCAGGTGAAGTGTAAAGTCAGGTGACAGTGTAACAGTAACACTCAGTCTGGTGAAACATTATCCTCAGTGCCAGGTGAAGTTTAAAGTCAGGTGACAGTGTAACAGTAACACTCAGTCTGGTGAAACATTATCCTCAGTGCCAGGTGAAGTTTAAAGTCAGGTGACAGTGTAACAGTAACACTCAGCCTGGTAAAACATTATCCCCAGCGCCAGGTGAAGTGTAAAATCAGGTGAAAGTGTAACAGTAACACTCAGCCTGGTAAAACATTATCCTCAGTGCCAGGTGAAGT
>NC_079230.1:29593596-29650921 GCF_029633865.1 Lampris incognitus
TGGCTGGCATTCCCTCTCTGGACAGTGAACTTTTTGTTTAGTTTGGACATGTGTGTTAGTTTGGGTATGTGTGTTAGTTTGGGTATGTGTGTTAGTTTGGATATGTGTGTTAGTTTGGGTATGTGTGTTAGTTTGGATATGTGTGTTAGTTTGGGTATGTGTGTTAGTTTGGATATGTGTGTTAGTTTGGATATGTGTGTTAGTTTGGATATGTGTGTTAGTTTGGATATGTGTGTTAGTTTGGATATGTGTGTTAGTTTGGATATGTGTATTAGTTTGGATATGTGTGTTAGTTTGGGTATGTGTGTTAGTTTGGATATGTGTGTTAGTTTGGATATATGTGTTAGTTTGGGTATGTGTGTTAGTTTGGGTATGTGTGTTAGTTTGGATATGTGTGTTAGTTTGGATATGTGTGTTAGTTTGGATATGTGTGTTAGTTTGGGTATGTGTGTTAGTTTGGGTATGTGCGTTAGTTTGGACATGTGTGTTAGTTTGGGTATGTGTGTTAGTTTGGGTATGTGTGTTAGTTTGGGTATGTGTGTTAGTTTGGATATGTGTGTTAGTTTGGGTATGTGTGTTAGTTTGGGTATGTGTGTTAGTTTGGGTATGTGTGTTAGTTAGGACGTGTGTTAGTTTGGGTATGTGTGTTAGTTTGGGTATGTGTATTAGTTTGGATATGTGTATTAGTTTGGATATGTGTGTTAGTTTGGGTATGTGTGTTAGTTTGGATATGTGTATTAGTTTGGATATGTGTGTTAGTTTGGATATGTGTGTTAGTTTGGATATGTGTGTTAGTTTGGGTATGTGTGTTAGTTAGGACGTGTGTTAGTTTGGGTATGTGTGTTAGTTTGGATATGTGTGTTAGTTTGGGTACGTGTGTTAGTGTGGATATGTGTGTTAGTTTGGGTATGTGTGTTAGTTTGGATATGTGTGTTAGTTTGGGTATGTGTGTTAGTTTGGATATGTGTATTAGTTTGGATATGTGTATTAGTTTGGATATGTGTATTAGTTTGGATATGTGTGTTAGTTTGGGTATGTGTGTTAGTTTGGATATGTGTGTTAGTTTGGGTATGTGTGTTAGTTTGGGTATGTGTGTTAGTTTGGGTATGTGTGTTAGTTTGGATATGTGTGTTAGTTTGGGTATGTGTGTTAGTTTGGGTATGTGTGTTAGTTTGGGTATGTGTGTTAGTTTGGGTATGTGTGTTACTTTGGATATTTGTGTTAGTTTGGGTATGTGTGTTAGTTTGGGTATGTGTGTTACTTTGGATATTTGTGTTAGTTTGGGTATGTGTGTTAGTTTGGGTATGTGTGTTAGTTTGGGTATGTGTGTTAGTTTGGGTATGTGTGTTTTTGTAGTTCTTGGATGTGTTTTGGTCTTTGTGTTGCACTGCTGTGCGCTGGGGAAACGATATTGTGTTTCTTTTCATGTGTGCAAGTACATGAAATGACCAAGTGTTCCTGACTGCTGAGCTCATGCTGGGTGGAGCTGGGTGGAGCTGGGTGGAGCCCGGTGGAGGTGGGTGGAGCCGGGTGGAGCTGGGTGGAGATGGGTGGAGCTGGGTGGAGATGGGTGGAGATGGGTGGAGGTGGGTGGAGATGGGTGAAGCTGGGTGGAGCTGGGTGGAGGTGGGTGGAGCCGGGTGGAGGTGGGTGGAGGTGTGGGATGAAACGGGGGTGGGCAGTAGTCATGAGAAGGTGCTTGGCCAGATGTGCAGGGGAGAGGCTGACGCGTCGTCGCAGGTGGTTTCGACCAAGACCAGGTAGCGGCTCAGGTGGCGGAGTACAACACTCATCCCACCCAGCGTCAAGCAGAGCCTGTTTATCCTGCAGGGACGTCCATCCTGAGCCGGGCCCGTGTGTTTAGACAGTCCACCGTCCCCTGCAGGACAAGGAGGGACGTCCATCCTGAGCCGGGCCCGTGTGTTTAGACAGTCCACCGTCCCCTGCAGGACAACGAGGGACGTCCATCCTGAGCCGGGCCCGTGTGTTTAGACAGTCCACCGTCCCCTGCAGGACAACGTGTAAACACACCAAAGGGGGAGAAGGCTGTACGTCATCATGTGACAAACACAATCCGAGACTTCAATAAGACAAGACGGGGGGGGAGGGGGGGGTTCGTGTCTCACTGCTGGACTTAAACATCAGGCGAACACGCCAAGTGCACACAGCGGATCTCCATCCAGGCTGTGGAGGAGGAGGAGGAGGGGGGGGGAGGGGGACACGTCCTTTTAGGGTTCTTTACAATGTCTTTACATGATGACACCGGAGAGTCACACATACAGACAGACATACACACACATACATATTCACGATGCACAGATGTGCACACACACACACACACACACACACACACACACACACACACACACACAGATGATACATATTCACGATGCACAGATGTGCACATACACACACACATACACACGAATATTCACGATGTACAGATGTGCACATACACACACACATACACACACACAAATATTCACGATGCACAGATGTGCACACACATACACACAAACATTCACGATGTACAGATGTGCGCGCGCACACACAGATGATACATAGTCACGATGCACAGATGTGCACATACACACACACATACACACACATAAATATTCACGATGTACAGATGTGCGCGCACACACACACACACACACACACACACACACACACACACACACACACACACACACACACACACACACACACACACACACTACCAAGACAGGGTCGAGGCTCCAATATAAACATCCTGCCTACAGCATCTGTGTGTGTGTCCTGATAAGTATAGCATGTTCACAATCACAACGTGTGTGTGTGTGTGTGTGTGCGCGCGCGCACGTGCACATCGTGAATACAGACAAGAATGCGTCATGCGCTGAACCCCAGCTGCCGCTTATGGAGCGCCGGGGAATACCGGCCGGGAATACCGGCAGGAGTCCAGCGGGCGCGGAGCTCGCGCGCCCGGCGCTTCCAGCAGGGTAAAGCGGGACGTGCACAATTGACCGGCGCACCGAGAGCCGGCAACGTGCTGCGAACACGCCATAAAGACCGCACGGCGACGACGCTTAGATCACACTCTGTGTTGACACTTGTCACTTAACATGCTTGCAGCCGCACCCTCCCGAGGTCTGGGAGGCGCGAGGACTCATTATTCTGCACGCTGCGCCGGGAGAGACCGGAAGTCATAAATTACATCTCGAGCCTCTAGAAGTGCCAAAGCATATTTAGCTGGTGTCTAATAAGGGCTTACTGTTGCAAGTGTTCAGAGCGACAGTTCTAGAACGCTTCCAGTTTTGGTCAATGTACAGGTTACAATGACACGTGTCTCCTGCACGTAACCCGTCCTACATTGCATTGCCTTGCTCAGGGGCACAGGCAGGAGCGGTAACCCTCACCTTCTAGATTTTGAGATAACGAAAACCAACATTACTCCGGGTTTATATGTGTCAACACTTTCTCTCGTTGAGCTGAACGGCTTGGTTTAGAAGTGCAGTCTGCAGAAAGAAAATATGCAACAAGAGAAACTAATGTAAAAGCGGATTGCAAATCCCAGACGGGACGAGAACATGTCTCGTGTCTGGTGAGAGGAAAAGAGGAGGCTCGAAGCCAGTCACAACAGGTTCTCTCATGAAATATGAATCCGGTGCCGAGGTCTTTGGATATAAAAACCACCAGAGCTATTAGGTTAGACCAACAGATGTTTGTTGAAGGGAACGCAGCAGGGTTTCACACTTGGACTGGGCCAGAATCGGCTTTCCAGCATTTCCCCCCATAGCTTCGATGGGCTGTCCTGGGCTGAACGATGACCACCGACACAACTTCACATATCTCGACCGTCTGTATGAGCTTGTTCTATACATCAGAATCAGAATCATGCTTATTGGTCACGTAGCTTTGCACATACCTGAAATTTGACTCCAGTTTCGTCGCTCTCTCGGTGTACTTAACATAGACTAACAACACTACAACACAACAATATTCAGCTATATATACACAAGGACTGACTTACACAGGCAAAATAAGAGGTCTGACTCTGGATGTGCAAGTCCTGAACGGAGGGCAGGTTGGCACCAATGATTTTTTCTGCAGACTTAAGGGGTGAAGTATAGGAGTAGTGCCTCTCCTAGATGGCCTTTCATGGCGTCCTAGACTGGTCTTCCTACACCCCGGAATCATGTGAAGCGCAAAATACAGCCTCTCCACGACACGTGGCCGTACGAGCGTGGTGAAGAGCCACGCGCTCCTCCTGGTAATCCTGTTAACGTTGTCAGGAGACAACAGAGCGGAACACGGTGGATCTAGAGGAGTAAACCTCGACGATAAATCCTGCTACTCCTATGGGTAGAAGTAGTCCCAGGTGCATTCATCCATAGACTGATGTTATGGACCGGAGGGCATTGTGGCTTTGCAGATGATCAACGCATCTTGACAATGGAAAGGCACAAAATCTCCAGTTAGCGGAGAACCATAGAACTGCATGTGGAGTAGTGCCCCCATGCTTTAAACAAACATGCACAACTGAAAACCCTTTAGGGCCGTACTGATGGATGACCTAGGTGAGGGTGTAGTCTGTCCCTGTCCTTTTTGGTGGCCGATCTAAACCTGACAGTGATGGATGCGCAGAGGACAGACTGGGTTATTGCAGAGAACTGAATCAGCAGTTCTTGAGGCAGGTTGAACTTCCTGAGCAGAGAAAGCACATCCTCTGCTGGGCCTTTTTGATGATCGCGTCTATGTTGGATGCCCACTTTAGGTCCTGGGAGAATGCGGAACCCAGAATTCTGCAGGTTTTCACCGCAGACGCCGTGGTGTTGACCATCCAAACCCGTCAGCCGTGCGCAGCCAATCGATGCGTATCGAAGTATGCAATCATGGCAAAGGCAAAAATATACAATTTTCATTGAACTATAAACTATTTGAATATATCATGGAACACGTCATTTCCCTCAAGATGTCTTCAGTGAAGAAACTAAAGACAGCATACAAATTAACAAGGCTTAAAATCTGACTTTACTTCCCGTCTTGTCCTTAGCCCCTTTATGAACGATGCACATTTAACAGGCGCAAAATAAATCTACCCGATTAGTCTGCTCCATTGAAAGGGCTGGCGATTCTAGTATTTCATACATTTATGTGAAGCAAGACTTGTGTCATCTGTTGGAATCGGACTAAAAGTTAATGTGGTGAAGAATCGAATGCCAGTTCTACCAGCTGGTAGGACAAAAAGCTGCAGAAAAAGGGATAAAAGTGAGAACCCACTCAATAATGGATTTCACTGCCGTGGTGGAGAAGCTTGTGTGCACCAATGATCCCAAGAGCTATGCCATCCGGAGCTTGGCTCCTGGTAGGGTCACCCAAGGCGGATAGGTCAAGGGGGAGGTTCCAGACGAAGCACGATCCACCATCTTCCACCAGTTTCACCGTTAAGGTGAAACTGGTGGAAGATGTCTCCAGGTCATAATGGCAGTGAAGGTGGATGAAGGCTGCAACAGAGGGTGGTCCCCAATCGTCCTGGTTCTCCATGCCATTGGCCTCTGGCCACCCCCTGCCAAGGACCGTGTGGTGGCTGCAGGCACATCAGCCACTCCACGTAAAAAGCTGTCACGCACACGTGTCCTCCCATTATGTGGCTCCAGGATCGGCACCTGAGGACCCAGAGGGAGGACGGTCATATGAGTGACCCCCCCCCCCTCCCCGATTGACCGCTGATGATGACCCAAAAACTCTTCTGTGAGGTCAGTCACTTGTCCTTATGAATAACATATTACTTTGATTTTTGATTGCCTTTTGATTTTTGAAGGCTTGGTACAGTTAAAGGTTTATCTTGGTTAGCACTGTTGCCTCACAGTAAGAAGGTCCTGGGTTCGAACCCCAGGCCATCCCAGGTCCTTTCTGTGTGGTGTTTGCATGTTCTCCCCATGACTGCATGGGTTTCCTCTTGGTACTCCGGTTTCCTCCCACCATCAAAAAGACATGCATGTGTTGCCCACCAACATGGGGATCGCCGGTTCGAATCCCTGCGTTACCTCCGGCTTGGTCGGGCGTCCCTACAGACACAACTGGCCGTGTCTGCGGGTGGGAAGCCGAATGTGGGTATGTGTCCTGGTCGCTGGACTAACGCCTCCTCTCACCCCTCATCGGTCGGGGCACCTGTCCGGGGGGGGGGGTAATTGGGGGGAATAGCGTGATCCTCCCATGCGCTATGTCCCTCTGATGAAACTCCTCACTGTCAGGTGAAAAGAAGCGGCTGGTGACTCCACATGTATGGGAGGAGGCATGTGGTAGTGTGCAGCCCTCCCCGGATCGGTAGAGGGGGTGGAGCAGCGACCAGGATGGCTTGGGAGAGTGGGTAATTGGCCAGGTAAAATTGGGTAGAAAAAAGGGGGGACCCCCCCCCAAAAAAAGGACATACATGTTATGCTTAACACTCCTGCCTGTGCCCATGAGCAAGGCAATAGAATGAAGAATTGGAGTGGGTCCCCGGGCGCTGCAGCTGCCCACTCCTCCTATACAGTAGGATGGGTTAAAGGCAGAAGACAAATTGTGAGAATACAATTCGTTGCAAGACCACAATGTCGAATAAAGTGGCTTTCAAATACCGAGCTGTGTATGCTGCGCCTCCCAGCTCCCTCCAAGGTTCATCTGGCTCGCTTTATGTTTTATGAGTTTCTCCCTCGTCTCGTGTACCAGTATCAGAGCCAAGGCCAGGCAACCTCTGCTCCTGCAGCAGGGACGTATTGGGACTATTACATTCTATCAGGCAGGCCGGGCTAAACTACTCACTTCTGTGGGCTTATAAATGTGGAATTCTCCTGGGGAGGGGAGGGGAGGGGAGGGGGGTGGTTGGTGTTTCCTTTGTCTCAGTTGCAGCTATATTAACCATTTGAGAGCCAGGTGAGGATAAACAGAAACACGCCTGTGGTAGGGAACATATCTGTCAAGAGTTGGTGAAATATGCCACAGGCGATGAATCACGGCTGGTTTCTACTGACAGCAGGAGTGTAGCCTTAAATACCTACAGGCAGAACACTTACTGTGCAGGTCCACGTGACCTCGACCATTATAACAACATTTTCAAGAAGCGTCACGGACGTTTTTCATCGTCTCATGTCTGTTGAGGCAAAATATGTGAGGAAAATCGTTCTTGAGCTCCTGGGCTCGAGCCCCTGCCAAATGCCTCAGTTACCACAAGCCTAAGGGGGGGCGTTGAGGTGATGACTTAACCCAGCAAGCATATGCAGGTGTTAACATTTTGGGGACATCTGGCCTTTTACATCACTCGTATCCGGCCATTTGCCATGGAGAGCCGTGTAGATGCAAGTTCCCAAGCCGTAAACCAGTTTAGTTAAACTGAGGAATTAGTTGCCCGCTAATGGCGTGTTAATGGCGTGTCAGTCAGTGGGGGGCTGGGGGGGGGCTGAACCCACCACTAGGAGGCGCTGCAGCTCCCCCAGCCCCCCACTTCCCGCGCTGTTGGCGATGATGGCGATGACCGACGATGATGCTGTTGTTGATGCAGCTGATTTCTTGATGTCTTAATAGGCTTGCATTTTATTCTGCTGCACTGGCCATGCTATTTAGCATTATTACTATGTAGTATGTGGCCATAGCTCAATATGTTCTCATGATGTTGTGTCACGTAATCCATCCATCTAATCACCTGGAGCAACAGGTGAAAGTAACCAAAAACCTGGCGGGATACAAAACCGGCAGTACTGACTGAGCTTTGCCTAAATTGCGTCAGCTCCCCTTTGCCCGCTACTGGTGTGGTTTTGTGCTAAGGTCAAGCTACCAGATGTGATCCCTGCTCAACCAGTCAGTACTGGGATGAGGTTTTGAGTCATTGTGAGCTATGGGTACCCAGAAACCCCTTCTCTGCACCGCTTCACATAGAGGTTTACATATCTCGGCCTTTATGCGCACACTTTCTAGAAATGAGGTGTTGCTGTTGAATGTGTCTTGAATCCTTTGAGGTCAAGACACACGATAACAATCATCATCATCATCATCATCATCATCATCATCAGTCACTCGAAGTGAGAATGACTGTCCTTCATGGAAGACGCTTGCGTGTGACTTTGTTTAACGTGGGGAGACTGGCGCACAGGCAGCCACCACACTGTGCCAGACTGATCTGGGTCAGGATCCAGTGGCATGGAGTCCGAGACGACTGGGGGCCCATTTCTGCTGCAGCCTTCATCTGCCTTCCCAGCCATCGTGATGTTTCCCTAAAGTCAGCCATCATCCTCCGCCTGTTCTACCGTTGAGGTCTTGGTGGGATTGCTCTTTGTCAGAGACCTCCCCCTTGACCTTACTGCCACGGGTGACCCTACCAGGAGCATAGCTCCAGACGGCATTGCTCTCAGGATCTCAGGACCACGCAAGCTTCTCCACCATGACAAGGTGACAAGCCACGGAGAGGACGCAATACAATAATGCTTGCCTTGTCAACACACTGATGTGGTGTTCTGAAGCATTTTGGATTGATGTGCCATTCTTATTCAGACAATCAAAGTAGGGAGATCTAATTCGCAGTAAACTAATTCACGTGTTTACTCTTGTTATGGCCTTTCTGGCGGACAAACAAGACACTTAAAGACAACTTTTTTTCTGAAGTGGTTGGCTTTAAAATGAAAGTGGCCTCAAATAGCAGATCTGCTCCATGAAAGTGTCCCTAGATATGTGCACACATTTACTTACACTCAATACCTTTCCTCAACTGTCCTATTGTGTACTTGGAATGCAATAAAATAGCCATCTCTGAAATTGCTGTTTACTTCAACAAACACTAAACACTATATAAGGGTGGGGGTACCTCAAGTTAGTCCTCTGTGAATAGCACACATGGCCATTGAAAATTTAGTTATTGCTCACGCTAATTTGCATATGAAACCGACTGTTGGTTTCGGTCGTCATGCAAACTGTATAGGCTCGGAATACCTGCAGTCAGGTGAGACTGAAGAGGTCATTTAGATGAGGGATGAAACGTTTCTCTCAGTGGTATCCGGATGAATTAATGTTCTGGGATTTAAAAGTTGCATTTCGATGGAAAAGAGTAATCTTAACACATACGCATGAACTCACGCCCACACGCGCGCGCACACACACACGCACACACACGCTGATCAATTTGAAATCCTTTTAAAATTCCTGTGGTTATACACCTTTTTTTAAATCTTTTTATTGGGTTTTAGCAAATGGAAGCGAGCAACATTGGTCGAAAAAGGAAAAACACAAGAGTGAAGAACCCATAAATAATGTCTTTATCTTGATAACATTCATTTTCTACGACGTAACTAACAAGCGGTCCGGGCCAAGCTGAACTGGGGATTCACAATGCGTCTTTTAGCGACATCCAGCGGCAAACCGCAGTAAACGTCGCGTACACGTCATCAGCTGTGCGACGAACACGAAGGCGCATGCGCGGCAAATACCAGCGCAGGCTGACATTTTCAAAATTTAAACGGAGCGGCGGGTAGGTAGCTCGCAGAGCAAGACGACCGAAGGGGGAGAAAAAAAAAACCCAAACGGAATAGAAGTCCGGAAAGATGACCAGCAACTTGAAGGGCATCACTCTCAAAGGAAGCGCGGAACTCGTGGCCGAGTTTTTCAGTAAGTGTTTGAATGTTTTTTCCCGTTTTCGTTGGCGGCGACGCTCGTCCGCGTTTTTCGGTTGGCGGCGCGGCTCGGCCGGTGCGGGCCTCGGCAGCCTTGCAGAGGAGCAGCCCTCCTCCCGTGCGGAGGAGCAGCCCTCCTCCCGTGCGGAGGAGCAGCCCTCCCGTGCAGAGGAGCAGCCCTCCTGTTGTGTTGAGTTCACGCCGAAATCTGAGTGCTGCCGGTCCAAACTCACCGCCCCATTATAGCCCACCATGAAGCCTTAATAATGCATCTATTACCACCTAATGTTGTTTCAGATCGTTTTATGGACTTGCGTTCTTTGTGAACGTTGCAGGTTTTGACCCTCTATTGGCTGTTTATGGCCTGCAGGCCTCATTGAGCCCGAGATGACGAAACTCGTTTTTGAGTTAAAAAAAAGGAGAAGCATAATTTAAGGATTATTTTGACTATAACAAATACTCAGGTGAAGCATATTGTGCTATTTATCACAGACTACTTTGTGTCAAAGTTTAACAAGGACATTTGCTTTGAAGCCATTTCAAATAGTGCCACAAAATAACGTCTGTTGTGTGACCGGTATGATTTTATTACTACACATTATAGTTTACTTATTGTTATATTATATTATTTATTTATATATTATATTTATTTATTACACTTTCCCAATATTACAAAATAAATGAGCACAGAGAACAACAGTAACAATAACAGTATTACTAACAATAACAAAACCATTCAAATGTTCACAATCTGTCAACCAGTGGTGGTTACGTTTTGTGTGTTCTCATGCGCATGTTGCACAATATGTGGCGGTTGTTGCATGTGCCTTGCAAATACATGCACTGCATTTATGTCACATAATGTTCGTTTTGACATGTCTTAGTGCACACAGATTGCACCTCTTCCTCTCCTGTCTCTGGCGGCCGTAGATCTTGCTTCTGGCCCTTGTATCTCTCACCAATCCAGCAAGGGGTTGGTGTTCGAAGAAGTTGTTGGCGCCTTTGAATGAGGGAGGCCACCATGGCTTTCCCCAACTCTTCTAGGAATAGTCTCCTCTTGAAGAATGTTCCTTGATTCCAGCCTGGATTTACCTCCATCCAAACACAAATGCGGTGTAGGCCAACCCATCTAAGATGTTAAACACCACCACCATGGGCTAACATGCCGTCATCCTCTTACAGGAGTATGTGCCAGTAACCTGCAAAAGTGCAACAATCAGTAAATAAAATTACATACAAGTGATACTTAATGCCTTGCATAGTCATGTGAAAAATTGCATCAAAGCATTGTTTTAAGTTATCACATCTAAAACATATTCACATGAACAGAATTGACTCCGTATTGTTCACAAATTCAACGAGCATTTCACCAAACAACAACATGTCTTGTTTTTATGGTGCAGATAAATCAATCTGGTAATAGGAAAAAAGTACACGAGACTTGAAAGGTAAAAAGTAACATACCTTATCAAGGTTGCCAACTCCCCTTTTGTTCCTGTTGTAATCCAGGATGGCGTTGAGCTTCTTGTCCTCCCTGGTACTCACAGCAGCGTCCCGCTGCAGAGTTGTCATCAGGAGCACATTCTTTTTCTTCAGGCAGTAGGACACAAGAGTGTGCGTATCGGTGAAGGTAAATTTAGAGGAAAAATGATCCCTGTCTTTATTAGTAAATGAGGCAGGAGGAAACTCGGGCTTGTTGCTTCTGACCGTCCCCATCATGGTCTTTTTTTTTTCTTTTTTAATGTTGTGCTGCTGGAGACCTGCAGTCATTTCCAGGACCATCCTCTACCCCTGATTCCTTTCAGGAATGCCGTCAGCAGGTTTTCCAATGTAAACCTGCATGTTCTAGGCATAACTTGTCCTGGCAGCACATGCTGCCCATATCTTTTTTTTTTTTTTTAAATTAATAACCCCCCCCCCCGCCCCGTTTTCTCCCCAATTGTACCTGTCCAATTACCCCACTCTTCCAAGCCATCCTGGTTGCTGCAGACTACCACATGCCTCCTCCCGATACATGTGGAGTCGCCAGCTGCTTCTTTTCACCTGACAGTGAGGAGCCCTTGTGGCCCATATCTCTATTTCATAGATGATTTGCTTGGCATATACTGTTGAATGGGCAGCATCCCCTAAAAGCGACCAGATGCTCATCCACTGTGATGTCTGGACTTGGGTTATAAATGAGTGGCAGGCACTCCACCCACTTGTGCCAAACCTCTCTGATCGCTGCCAGCTTGTCTTATTGACGGGGGCCTGGTCTTGTGTATCACGGTTGTCAAAGCGAATCACCTGTGACAACACGTGAAATGGCTGGAGTGACATAGTGGTGCGAAAAATTGCCCGACCAGACTGCATCCCATAAACTGGTGGTAGATTTGTTTCTGGATCTGTACATACCAGATAAAATCAAGAGACCCACATATGCTTGGCCCTCTTTCCGGTCTGCCTCCTTTTAGGTGTCTTTGTAAACGTGTCTCCCCTCCAAGTTGATCATGTTTATCACTATTGTTTCGATTGAATCTGTCAGGAATAGTTGGAAGCAGGATTTCATGTCATCTACCCAGTATATGGCATATCTTATTGGCCCTGGGGTCATCCTGATAACATTTTCAGTGGAGGACAAGGACAAATTCCCATTGTTTGACCGTGGTACAACAACAACCTCAGCAGGGCCCTCTTCCTCATCACTGGATTGTTCCACATCGGTTGTTTCTTGGTCTGGATCATATTCTGTATTGTCTTCAACTTCTGCCACCTCTTCCTCTAATGCATCTTCACTGTCAGTTTCCTGGCCTCTCTTCTGCTCACCAGTGATCAAAGATAAGATCGAGAGCCTCACATACACGGTATCGTTTGGTCATTGTGCTGCCAGAGAATTAATTGTGAGCAAGGCCTCGAAAAGCTTTATATACCAGAGCTGTGAGGAAAGTTCTCAATATTATAGAAACAAGGTTGTGATTGTTTGTGAGAATGCCACACGTGTGGTTCCTGTGGGTGAAACATTCTACTGGGGAAAGGTTTCTGTGGGGGTTGCCATGGAAGCCAAGGAGGGGAATGTGTGTGTGTGTGTGTGTGTGTGTGTGTCTTCTGGATCGCCACCTTGTCGTGGTGGAGAAGCTTGCATGAACTAATGATCTCAAGAGCTATGCCGTCCAGAGCTTGGCTCCTGGTAGAGTCACTCAAGGCGGATGGGTCAAGGGGGAGGTTCCAGAAGAAGTGTGATCCAACAAACACCTCAACGGCGGACGGCAATGCCAGGGAAGGCGGATGAAGGCTGCAACAGAGGGTGGTCCCCTATCGTCTTGGTTCTCCATGAAATTGGACTCTGGCCACCCCCTGCCAAGGACCGTGTGGTGGCGGCAGGCACATCCGCCTCTCCACGTAAAAAGCTGTCATGTGCAGGCGTCCTCCCGCAAGGATACCCACAAGGACCTAGAGGGAGGACAGTCATACTCGACCCCGAGTGTGTGTGTGTGTGTGTGCTCAAACACACGTGCATGTAGGGGTCTGGGAGAGGAAGTGTGTCCGTCTGATTGACGGGCATGGGCCTGAACTCAATGTTATACACTAATTGTAGTCTCGCCCATTCATTTCAAATGACCGGGAACACCACAGATGTACAAAAGTTAAATAAAACACCCAAACCTTAATGAACATTAACAAAATGTATTTTGTGTGTTCAGATGCCTTGTGTAGACAGTCATGAACCTTATGACAATCAAATTAAATCAACTACTTTTCCAGAGAGAAAACTTGTAAATCGGTCCAACTCGACCGGAACACAACAGGAGGGCTGGTTCAGCAGCTGATAGGTTAGCTACATTTTGTTTAATACTTAGGATGCTAAGTGACGAAGAAACACAACAGTAATCTCGACACTTTTTTTTTTTCTTCTTCTTCTTTTTGTTACCTTTTTATTTTGCAGCATTCGGTATCAACAGTATCCTGTACCAGAGAGGCCTCTACCCCCCGGAGACATTCACCAGAGTCACCAAATATGATATGGGCCTCCAACTCACCACAGATGTGGCGCTGAAGAACTACCTGACCAACGTGGTGGCAAAACTCAAAGGTTGGACGAGACTTACACCACAGGCTAAACGTTCTGCCCCTTTAATATATCAATGAACGGTTACACTTACACACACCCATACACACACACGCTTACACACACCCATACAGGGGTGGCGTTATCATGAACTCACCTGCTGGTTGTCCTGCAAGGTGAACAGAGGTGTCGAATGCTGTGAAAGATTTTGTTGTTATTTCACATGGCTGAACTAATAAACAAACAGAACAGATTCAAAATCCAATCCCTCTCCCTGTCTCTTACCCAGGCAGAGGTCAGTGTTTTACTTTTATGGCCTTGTCTTTATTTTGCTGCCGTCCTTATCCGGTGTAACACTGTCTGATGTCTTTTGTTGGTCTTGGTTGTGAAACACATGTTATTCTGTTCATGCTGCATTAATAAAGTTTGTTTGCATCAGAGCCTGGGTGGCTCAGTGGTTAGCGCGGTCGCTTCACAGCAGGAAGGTTCTGGGTTCGAGCCCTGGGGTAGTCCAACCTTGGGGGTCGTCCTCTGTGTGGAGTGTGTATGTTCTCCCCGTGTCTGCGTGGGTTTCCTCCCACAGTCCAAACACATGTAGGTTAGGTGAACCGGCCATACTAAATTGTCCCTAGGTGTGTGTGTGGGTGGGTGGGTGTGGGCCCAGTGTAATGGCCTGGTGGCCTGACCAGGGTGTCTCCCCGCCTGCCACCTAGTGACTGCTGGGAGAGGCTCCAGATTATCATTTTAATGTGTGAGGTGTGGTTATTTACTGGATTTGCCCAATTTTTTACTGTTTAACTACAGATGATCAAAGAAGGTTGAATCAGTTTATTGACATGTTTCATCACTCATCTAAATGACCTCTTCAGTCTAAACTGACTGCAGGTATCCCACCCTTATCAACAATAATACAGTCGCATAACGACCGAAACCCCAACGATCAGTTTCATATGCAAATATGGGTGTGACTATTAACTATAATTTCAGTGGCCATGTGTGCTATTCACAGAGCATTAGGGAATGTTTGCAGTCACAGCATTGTAAGGGTCCAGATGCACCGAACCGACTAGCGGCGACGAAGACCGACTGTTGCGTCGCCTCGCGCCGCCTGCCATCTGGGCCAAAAAGCAGCACTTGGACACACTGCAAAGACTACAGCCGACGGCCCTGATTCACTAGCTTAGCACTGATTCGCTAAGCTGAACAGCCAATCGGAGTGATCTCTTGTCACCGACGGGCTCCACCGATTCAACATGCTGAATCAGCTGAAAAGCTGCCGACGGGTCCGACTAGTGCCGATGGTGCGGGACACACTGCAAAAACTAGGGTCACAGATGCTCACCGACAACCTGACATTGGCTGACGGCCGACCGTCGGCCTGGTGTGTCAGGGCCCTAAGATGGCGACAGATGTACTCTTAGGGCCCCCCAGGTTTAGGGATGGTCGTTCCCTCTTCGCACAGAAGGCCTCTTTGACTCCCCGTTCAAACCAGCGTTCCTTCCTATCAAGGATGAGAAGGAGAAGCGGCCGGGGAAGCAGAGAAATCCCACAATAGACAGGCCCTGGTTAAGTGTGGTTATCCTAACTGGGTGTTTTGTCAAAGCCAGGAAGGTGCCCAAACAGTGCACCGGCCAATCGAAGCGAGGAGGACAACAGCTGTCTAAGCATAAACCAGTGGTGACTTCGTATGTGGCGGGAGTGTTGGAACAGTTGAGACGCGTATTTTCCGAACACCGTGTCTCAGTTGCTTTCAAACCCCAAAACATGCTGCGCCAGAAATTGGCCGACCCCAAGGATCGGGTGCCCCGGCAGGGGCCGTGCCTATAGTCCCCGGGTCCTATAGGACCCTTTCAAAAAAAAAAAAAGGGTCCCATATTCCCCGTTTTCCCCTAAAAAGGTCCTATAATCCCGGTTGCAATAGACACTGGGGAACATAGAACCCTCTTTTGGAAAAGGGGTCCTATATTCCCCGCTGTTTCCAGGGGAACAGGACCTTTTTCCAAATAAAGGGTCCTATATTCCCCGCTATTGCCAATTGAGGAACAAACCGGGGAACATCGGACCTTCCTTTATAAATAGGGTCCTATGTTCCCATCATCATCATCATCATTATTATTATTATTAGGCTATTATTATTATCATTATTATGTTATTATTATTATTATCATTACAATTATGATGCTTAAAGGGCCTTACTGAGCAGATGGTTTCTATCTAATATCTGTCAGATGCTTTTCCCAATAAGCTGGTGTGGTTATGATGGGAACGACGGCTTTCTAGCGAACATAGAAGAAGTGGGTTGGAATTGGCCTATTGTCGGTATCAGCCAGCTTACGCAGGAGTCTATCCCTGGTACAATGCTCTAGACCTCTGGGAGATGGACTGCTGAGGACGAAACACAACACCTATCCTCAGCTCCCAGCACTTCTCGCACAATGTGCTACTCATACGCTGAGTTGGCGGCACCCGGGATCGAACTCACGACCTTGCGATCCATAGGCGAGAGCTCTACCGACTGAGCTATGCCCGGGTACAATTGCCCAAGGAACATAGGCTTACTATATTACATTCAGACACAGACGAGCCAGCTCACCTACTCGGCGAGGCGCATTTTCCTCGATAAGTGACACATTTCACGCATAAATATCAGAGAACTACCGGGGTGGGTTATGCGCCCAAATATAGGCTATAGCCTAATAAGTTGAAATTGGTTTAGTGTTGAAAGTTTCCACATACTTTAGCCAACCTGGACTTTGTGAATTCGTTTTTGTGATATAAAAATAGAAATCGTATGATTCATTGTCTTCTTAATAATCTGCCCTAAATAATGCATTATTGAAAATGCACTTTTTGCGCCAAACAGCGTCAAACCTGCTGACCGGGGAACATAGGACCTTTCTTTATAAATAGGGTCCTATGTTCCCCGGGTGCCCTAGGGGAACATAGGACCCTATTTATAAAGAAAGGTCCTATGTTCCCCTGCACATACAAAAAGGGGGACATAGGACCCTTTTGGGGAAAAGTGGGGAATATAGGGCCCTCTGTATACAAAAAGGTCCGATATTCCCCGGTCTCATACAAAGCGGGGAACATAGGACCCGGGGACTATAGGGAGGACCCCCCCCGGCACAAAAGATATTGCTCTTTCGTGTACGCTGATAAGTGCCAGGAGCATTGCCGTGACTTGTACATTGGTTGGTTTCAATGGTTGTGCAGCTGGGCTGTTTATCAGGGTGGGGATACCTGCAGTCAGCTGAGACTGACGAAGTCTCTTAGATGAGTGATGAAACGTTTGTCCCGCTAAACATTGTGTCCAGGTGAACTGATTCAACTTTCTGGGACATAAGCAAGGTCAAATTCTTTGAAACGATAAAGCAAATCCAGTTGTTGACTGGAGGATTTTAACTTTTGTCGGAGATTGCCGTCCTGTACTATCAAAGTGCTTCTACTTCTAATGAAGCAACGTGGTTGTATACTTCTTCCTCCTCCATACTGCTTTTCTATTCTGTTGTCGTACTGTTCACTATTGTGTTCTTTAAATATGCTGTGAATTTAATGAGTTTGTCTCGTTGTGTATCCCTTATTTAATGCCTTTCTGTGAAGCACTGTGAATATAATGAGTCATCTTCTTGTGTTTCAGAGTGGCTGTTTGACTGCACGGTGCAGAAGCTGGTGCTTGTCATCACGTCCCTGGAGACCAACGAGGTGCTGGAGAGATGGCAGTTTGACATTGAATGCGACAAGTCTTCCAAGGAGGAAAGGTAGGCTGTCTTTACACTGCACACAAGTGATGGGAGTGCGGTGAAATTGGTGAAACCCGATATAAGGCCACTGATTTCACACTCTGCCAATGTGATTTCATGTAAGTTTTGTCGCGTCACTACAGAATGGCTTAGATAACAAGCTCTGTTAGTACTTTTTCCATATGTAAACATGGTAAATGTTGATATTAGCAAGATTCCAAGCAGTGACTATAATGTTACAATTAGATTATTGTTGGAGTTGCTTGGCAAGAACTTAATTGTATTGAGTAAAGAGTCAAAACGCAGTTCCTCTGAAAATAAGAAATGCAAATAGTTCTGAACTGATTGGTCTGGTGTTTTTTTAATAAGGGCCCAGACACACCAACTAGTGGCGATGAAGGCCGACGGTCACGTCGCCTCACGTCGCCTGCCGTCAGGTCCAAAAGTAGCACTTAAACACACCGTAAAGACTACAGCCGACGGCCAACCAGCATGTACGTTCTGCACTGATTCGCTAAGCTGAACAGCCAATCAGTGAGCTCTCTCACTGACGGGCTCTGCCGATTCAACATGCTGAATCAGCCGAAAAGGTGCCAACAGTTTGGGACATGCCGCAAAAACTAGGGTCACAGACGCTCACCGGCGGCCCAACATTGGCCGACCATCTGCCTCGTGTGTCAGGGCCCTAACAGATACCTACATATACCTTAAAATTTCTTCTATAGGAATTTTGTGTAAAGTCAGTATAAACAGCCTGGTATCCCGTAACATCTGATATCAGAGCTGTGGCAGTTCTAACTAACGAGCTTGTTTTGATGAATCAAATGAGCAACTTGCTACTAGAAGTATACCAGAAACTAGTGGTGGACAACTTGAGAACATGGAGGGGGTAACTGAGTAGAACTATGACAGGGAGGATGAAAACAAATTAATCCCATGAGTTCTATTGAAATTATTGATTAAACAATTACTTCAGATTTCTGAGGACAACTTGGATGTGCCGGTTGGTGGAAGGTTTTGACTATACAGCATTTAAGAGGATAACTGAAAGTGCAAGTTTCAATATCTAGTGTCACTAATATAGACCACAAATGCCCTTTAAACCACCCAGATAGCCGGAAAATATTTTTTTCTAGCTGAAATGTTTCTTTAAAGTTTGGTTTCTACAGAAGTACTTTAATGGCAGAAGGAATGACTGCATCAAATACTGGTATATTGCTATATTGGTAAAGGCTGATGTTCTTTGGTAACCCAGGGATGATCTAGTGTACTGCAAAATGTTAGTGTAAATCTCATTCATCAGCTTTTATCAAAGTTTTTCCTAAAGTTTCTGTTTTGTTTAAAGCAAAAAGAATTTTGACAACACAATGCAAAGTAGCATCTGTGTGCCTGTAATCACCTGTACATCAGTAGAACCCAGAGCTGGTGACGTGACGTGGGGTGTCCGGGTGGCATGGCGGTCTATTCCGTTGCCTATCAACACGGCAATCGCCGGATCGAATCCCCGTGTTACCTCCGGCTTGGTCGGGCGTCCCTGCAGACACAGTGCAGGTGGGAAGCCGGATGTGGTAATGTGTCCTGGTACCCCACTAGCGCCTCCTCTGGTCAGTCGGGGCACCTGTTCAGGGGGGAGGGGGGAATAGCGTGATCCTCCCATGCGTTACGTCCCCCTGGTGAAACGCCTCACTGTCAGGTGAAAAGAAGTGGCTGGTGACACCACATGTATCGGAGGAGGCATGTGGTAGTCTGCAGCCTTCCTCGGATCGGCAGAGGGGGTGGAGCAGCTATCAGGACGGCTGGGAGGAGTTGGGTAATTGGCTGGGGTACAACTGAGGAGAAGGGGGGGGAGAACTATGGTGATATAACTTAAATGTGTTGCGGCACAGTGACGCAGTGGTTAGCGCGGTTGCCTCACAGCAAGAAGGTCCTGGGTAGACCAACCTTGGGGGTCGTCCCGGGTCGTCCTCTGTGTGGAGTTCGCATGTTCTCCCAGTGTCTTCGTTGGTTTCCTCCGGGTGCTCCGGTTTCCTCCCACAGTCCAAACACATGTAGGTCAGGTGAATCGGCCATACTAAATTGTCCTAGGTGTGTGTGTGTGGGCGCCCTGTCTGATGGTCTGGCGGCCTGTCCAGGGTGTCTCCCCGCCTGCCGCTCTATGCCTGCTGGGATAGGCTCCAGCATCTCCGCGACCCTGAGAGCAGGATAAGATGTTCAGATAGTGGATGGATGGATGGAACGTAAATGTGCTCTTTCTCTGGTGCCAGTAGTAGTATTACAGTAAGGGGAGACAGTTTTCTCAATGTGTTAGACTGTTTTAGCCAAGTGAAATGAACAATGAATGTCTCTGCCTGCTTGGTCACCATATCCACTTTTAAATATCTTATGAAACAACCAGTTTAGTCAGTATCGCTCAGTCCCAGTAGAAACACTGCTCTCTGAACAGTGCTGCACTCAGTATTTATCAGATAAATCTGTCCCTAACAGTAACTTCCACAACCTCTTCCTCTCCGTGTGTCCCAGTGCTCCCAGACAAATGTCAATCAAGACCATTCAGGATGAGATCCGCTCGGTCATCAGACAGATCACAGCGACCGTCACCTTCCTGCCCCTGCTGGACACTGCTTGTGAGTAACCCAACAGTGCTCGTGATATTTTGAATAAAGTTACTTTCTTTATTAGCTCTTTTATTTCAGCAGAAGGGAACCTGTGGGAACAGAAATACAATATCAAAACTGCACCGCTTAAAACGGCTCTTCTGTAGCTGGGCTGTAATCACACAGCGTGAGACAGATTATGTGAATGTGCTATTTTTTGCTGTTGTGATTTTTCAAATTCCCAACATCGATATCCTAATTGTAACAATAGTCTCTACGGTGGAAGTAGGTCCATGGTGAATTTTCTCTTTTCCCTATTAAGCTATGTTTCGACCGCCTGGTGTAAGTGATCCAGTTCCGATTAATTTTTTCGCTCAAGTGGCAAAGGTCAGATATGACCGAGTAATCAGGGGGGAAAAAAGCACACTGAATCAGATGTTTCAGGTCTGACTTTGAATTTTCATATGTGGAAATACACCGATATGATCGACAGGTTATCAGAACACAGTGGATTGCAGCTTGCTGCGTATCAGGCTGCCTGATCGTCCATGATGACCACTGTTCACCGCTGAAAGCGCCTACAATGGCATGTGAATGTCAAAACTGGACCATGGCTCAATGGAAGAAGGTGGCCTGGTCTAATGAACCATGTTTTCTTTTAAATCATGTGGATGGCCAGGTACGTGTGGGTCGTTTACCTGAGGAAGAGACGGCGCCAGGATGCATTGTGGGAAGAAGGCATGCTGGCGGAGGCAGTTTGATGCTCTGGGCAATGTTCTGCTGGGAAACCTTGGGTCCTGGCATTCATGTGGGTGTTACTTTGACACGTACCACCTACCTACACATCGTTGCAGACCAGGTACACCCCTTCATGACGACGGTATTCCCTGATGGCACTGGCCTCTGTCAGCAGCATAATGTTCCCTGCCACACTGCACATATTGTTCAGAAATGGTTTTAAGGAACATGACAGTTAAAGATGTTGCCTTGGCCTCCAAGTTCTCCGGATCTCAGTCTGATCAAGAATCTGTGGGATGTGCTGGAAAAACAAGTCTGATCCACGGAGGCCCCACCTCGCAATATACAGGACTTACAGGATCTGCTGCTGAAGTCTTTGTGCCAGATACCAGGGGACACCTTCAGAGGTCTTGTGAAGTCTATGCCTTGATGGGTCAAGGCTGTTTCGGCGGCATGAAGGGGACCTACACAATATTAGGCAGGTGGTTTTAATGTTTCGGCTGATCGGTGTAAATCAGATAGGATATCTGCCAGTGCGACTGCCATGTAACCACGCGCATCACTGAGCCTCGGGCACCCATGAGCCTGTCGCCGGTTCAGCAGTCGTCCTTCCTTGGACCACTTTTGGTAGGTACTGACCACTGCGTACCGGGAACACCCGGTAACCTGTCTGCCCCATGGAAGGCTTCAGTGATGCTCTGCTCAGAAAGGCCAAGTCCGCAAGCTATGAGGCGAAATGATCAAAACAGTCAAGTAAAAATGCTTCCTGCAAGTCAAAACCCAGGGCCTCAGCCTGCTCTGAACTGGCATCAGATTGTTCACACATGCCCTCAAACGGCTATCTATTGCAAAAATGTAAATATTTGTCTTCATTGAAGGAATTCTTCTCAGGAATATATGAGTATTGTTATCTTCATAGCCGATATGGCGGTGAGTGGGGAAATGACTGTGTGTAAAGCGAAGTGGTGTGAAAGCATGTGAACTAAGCGTTACACCATTGTGGTGCTCAAAATATTTCCCCAGGGTTGGCAGGTCTGCTTAAGTATATTCCATTTCACCTACTATTCTAAGTGAAACGTTCTTACTGCTCCCAATCCTTTGATTGTAAATTCCAGATAAATCAAATAACAGACCTTTTGCACAGCTGTGGATCGACAAGTGCGTAGGAGAAGATCCAGGGTCACCAAGGCACTAAGAAACTTCTGCACTCTGTACTCTTGTCAGAGATCTTTAATAATAACACCAAAGTCTGTACCTTGTGTTATTCGTTATTAAAGATTTCTGACTGCAGGTAGAGAGGACGGGGCAGACATTCCATATAAATGAAATCTCATCAATATTATCTGACTGCATCTCACCTGCTTGTCTCCTTGTTAAGGACATTTGTTTTCCTCTCTGATCCTTTGACCCCCACCCCCACCCGCAGGTGCCTTTGACCTCCTGATCTACACTGACAAAAACCTGATGGTGCCTGAGAACTGGGAGGAGTCTGGCCCACAGATTATCGAACAGTCGGAGGAGGTACGCTTGCGCTCCTTTACCACTTCCATCCACAGGGTCAACAGTGCGGTGGCCTACAAGAGGACGGACTCCGTGTGACCTCTGAACCTGTGGCCCAACCATCTCCTGTTTTATTCATGTTCCTGTTCAACGTTGAGTTCTCTTTTCTTCTTCTATGTCTCCTCCCTTGACCAGGGGATTGAAATGTTCTTGTTCATGTGATGTAAATTTCGTATTTTGTCGTTCACACATTTTTGTTTTGCGTCTTTCATTTCCTGCCATGTTTTGAACAAAGCTACCAGAAAAGAAAAAAAATAAATGTTCAGTTCCTTCGCTCTTAATCGCTACCAGTGTTTTTCTTCCTTAAGACCATATGGTGGCAGCCTCACTATAGCACATTGGTTTTGGATGGCTAGTTGACGTGGGTTAAGTTAGCACTGCATTCTGCGTCAGTCCGTGTTATGTCAAAATACAAAACGATGCACGTAGAAAATCAGCATTATGCTTTAATAGGACATACCATGTACAGTACTCACAGTTTTGGTTAAGAGTCAACAGTTGCAGACATGGAACACTTCTCCCCCTCCTGCATTATAACAGCATATCACATGACCTCAGGCTGCTTTAAAAACATCTTACTGCTGATGTAAAAGCCACACTCATCTTACATGTGATAAACTCATGTAGTGTCAAATCTTGTTTCGCCCAATCGGAGACCCAAGTGGCGACAAGCGATGCAAGTATTACAGTCCCGAAGGCCTTTTCGGTTTACAAAATGCAGCCACAAAATTACAACTGAGCTCTCTAAGCACAAAACTCTACAAATAGAAAAGTGCGGTAGGTGGGACAAGGCGGCGGGGCCTCTGTGAGCTACTGTCAATGCAGTGCACCTCGCTGGACATGTGTGGATTGACTACCAGAGGTTCGTTTCATGATAACGAAGTGACGACAAATATACATGTTCGATGCGCTATTGTGAGTGGACCGCTAATCTCTGTACACAAGTTTGAGTCGCAGACTTGACTAATGACCTCAGTGTTTGGATGAAAAGGGGGGGGGGGTTGTCCTATATGTATGGCTACGTTAATACAGTGCTTTTCTCATCCTCGGAGACGGCGCTTTACAATGAAACGACTGCATCGCATGACGGGTGGCCCCGTGGGAATCGAACCTCTAACCCTGGCAGTATCTGGCAGTATTAGTGCCACGCCCAAGACCCAAGCTGCAATAACAGCAGGCACTCTATTACCTTATTGTCTTACACTGGACCACGTGGAAAATGTTGGTCCTGTGCAGTAGCTGGAAATCAAACTGAAACCATTCACGAGTATGGACTTGGACGCTAAAGTTGTTACGCTTATATATTACAAGTGAATGGTGCTCATGCTTAGCACGTGCTCCTTAACGAGCCTACGTGTAATACTCCGGCTTTAGTACGATATCGGCAGTGGCTGCTGAGTGGTACTGATTTGAGCGACGTTAATGACTCATGGACCCCAGATATCTGGAAAAACCCACTCGTGATTTTGCTCACACATGCAAACCACAGCAACTGCAGAAGATATCTGTTGAGGGCCCTGACAAATGGGGGATGCCCACTACCACGCTCTGTATCCGCTACCTTGAACTCTTCGTAGCCTTGCTTTGTTATCCGGATCACTTCACTATGGCGGGCGGTGGGGATCTCAATAGAATTACACATCGCGCCTCAAACAAACTGAACTGCAAGATCGTCTTGAACCGGAGTTGTTCGACCTTCATTTTAAAGGTAGAACAAGTAGGATTGGTCAGTATCGGTTAGTAAACGCGTTCAAACTTGGCCCCCACCCTCGGCTCAACGTCACCCGAAGGACACGCCCCCCTGGCCGCAGTCACCAGAACTCATCCCGCTCGTTCTACCTGTAATGGTACATGTAGGTGGGTAAGCCTGGTCTGACGGGCCTCTTTCAGCCCAGGTCCAAGATGGGGGTCGGAGGGGTGGACTGTCTAGTCCATTGTTGGATGCAGGGAAGGGCGTTCGAGAAGGGTTGTTTTAATGGTGAGTTGGTCCTATTTTTTTTTAACACATATATATATATATATATATATATATATATATATATATATATATATATATATATATATATATATATATATATATATATATATATATATATATATATATATATGAAAAAAGGCAGTGAAATATTCTAGACCAAATTCTCGTCTCAAACAGGGCTCGTCTTTGGCTCTGTTACATTTTGCAAAAATAAACGACTTTTTTTTTTTGTTTTTCTCTCCGAAGGATACAAATTAAAACAAGCCCCGTTTTATGAACATCGAAAAGGACGTTCACCATAAAGAGCCGTCGAAATCTGAGGCGGGGGTCGTTTGGTAATAAAACTACATTTCCTATAAAGACTTGCGTGTGCTCTTCAGAAAACGAACGTACAGTATAGAAATTCTAATAAATATATAAAACAAAATAAATATGCAATAGTTAAGACAATCGGTGGAAGAAAAAAAAAAGTTACAAAAAGACTTAAATCTTCGTAGTGTAGAGTATGTGGTGTGACTGATACCAAGTTATATCTTAAGAAGCTTATCGGGTTATTTGTGATACTATTTCAAAGCATATCATAAATACAACATCGCGTGTATTCTACTGTTAGGGGTTTTATTCCTAACCTGTACGGAGCCACTCGCACCCCAGCCTCCTTTCAGTGTTCTCTCATCTCCCAAAAACTTCCACTATCGCTTAGGGACAGCGGACGACTTCCAAGATGAAATCTCTGTGCAAAAAGTTGAAAAAATAGCTATGATAATAAATATAGCTTAGTGTTATTGTCTCTGGTGAGTGACAGCAATGAGACGGTAATGGTGGTGGTGGTGGTGTGTGTGTGTGTGGGGGGGGAGGGGAGGGGTTGTGGCCGGTGTAGCCGGTTTCAGCTTCACACCATGCCGTTGACGAGGTCCTTCTCGCCCTCCTCAGCCAAACGCTTCCAATGCTGCCTGTTCCTCCGACAGCCCTCCAGCAGCGGGGAACAATGCTCCGACAAGCCGGCCAGGGTCTGTGTGAGGACACATAGAGCGAAACACACTTCACCTGTCATTTGCACACACATACGTGAAATTCACTGCACGTCACCCATCCTACTGTATAGGAGCAGTGGGCCTTGCTCAGGGGCACAGGCAGGAGTATGAACCCTAACATGCGTGTCTTTTTGATGGTGGGAGGAAACCGGAGCGCCCGGAGGAAACCCACTGCAGACACGGGGGAGAACGTGCAATCTCCACACAGAAAGGACCCGGGACGGCCTGGGGTTCGAACCCAGGACCGTCTTGCTGTGAGGCATCAGTGCTGACCACTGGGCCACTGTGATGCCCCACATAGGCACAGAAGCAAACAATTAAAAGTTAGAAGGGGGAAAGAGAGGAGAGCCAGAGAGATGATGGATGAGTTTGGGAATAGGGGGCGTGATAAAGAGAGAATGGAAGATGTCAGGGGTCAGAAACAATGACAGCCTTGTGAGTGCAATTTACATGTATGTCGCTTACGTTTAACCGTTGATCACAGACCAGCTATACAATGTTTACATTGAATGGATGCCGGGGGCTCATGTTTAGCAGCACTAAGAGGGTGTTAAGAGGGCCTCTTCCTCGGCCAAATGGAAAGGTAGTGGTAATGGTAAGGGCCTGAGAACAGAGGAAGGCGTGAAAGCCGTTTGAGGGTCACGGGAAGCGGTCCTGCGGGGCAAGGATGAGGGAGAGACTCTAAATACACACCGTTATGGTGGAAACTAGTACCTCCTCTTCATGATAAAGGAGACTCTGGGTACATATTGTGATCAAAACAAGGGGTGTTGTTCTGCGTGGCGTAAAGATGGTGCGCTCCGAGATCGGGGCCCACAAGCGTCTGAGCTTGTGTGTCTGTCCATTGAATGTATATTAGAGTTGTGTGACAATACTGTAAGAGATTTTTGTTTCACTCCTCATTTAAGGTCAGCGTGGAATTGACTGATCGACTCTGTGCACAACTGTCGCTCACTGACTTCCGGTTTCTGCCGCAGCGGTCATACCAGTTTCCTGTTTGTTGGCGTGTGCTGTTGACAATGGCATATTTTTCAGGATGCCTGCGAGATTTACCATGGACAAATGTCAACAACACGCACACAACTGGACTTTCACCAGCACCTTCCAGCAAACGGGTGAAAAGTTACGTCCACAATTCCGCCCCCGTCCGCCCGCTCATCCTCATAATTGTGGACGTAACTTGATATGTACAACTTGAAACTTCTCCCCCGTTGGCTGGGAGGTGCAGGTGAAAGGTTGTCAACATTTTTGTGCGTGTTTTTGACATTTATCCATGGTGAATCTTGCAGGCGTCGCGAAAAATATGCCATTGTCAACAGCACGCGCCAACAAACAGGAAACTGGTATGGCCGCTGCAGTAGAAACAGGAAGTCAGTGGACTGCCACGACACAGCCCTGTGTGTGTGTGTGTGTGTGTGTGAGATAAAAAAAAAACATCCCCGGATAGCAAAACTGATGTGGCCCGGCCTCGTCCCACACCAACACCTTCATCCGGCCCACGTACCGGGTGGAACGATGGCACTTGGGCTCCCGTTTGCCAAAACCAAGCCATAGCAATGCCGCATATTTGCCAAAGGTGGCCCATATTTGTTTTGTGATATTGGGGCCATATTCACCATTTACCACACGGGCCACTTCAGGGTCACGTCCAGATTACATGCTGCCGAGAGCACCACATCTTTGCCCAAAAAAGGCCCACATTTGAGTTGGCATATTTGCTGTTATACACGTGAGCCACTTCAGGTTCACATCCATTTTGTCAGGGCCAGAAGAAGGCCACCATTGCCCGAAGTGGCCCACATCTGGTTGCTATCTGGGTCACCCACACACAGTGGGAGGAGCGGTCTACGTCACGGCACAAAGTGGGACGTAACAGGATGAATGCACACTGTGCAATGGGACTTAAAACCAGTAGTCGTGCTGCCATCCATGATGCGGTCTAACAGCAGTGTGCTGGCTGAGGGGCGACAGCAGGCATTTCTGACTGCTCACTAAAAAACACTGCCCAGATCGCTCGGCTCACCTCATATAGCTGCGTGCAGATGGCATCGATAAATGACACCTGCATGCTGGGAATCTTGTCTTTCTTCTCACGATTCATCAGATCCTGTGGAGAGAGGAGGGGAGGGGGGGGGGAGACTACGGATCAGATGTCTTGGGTAGAAGATGGTGCAAAATGTCTCACTTTTAGGAATAGGAACAGCGAACGGGTTGTAATACGTACCAGTTTGGTTTCTGGGGTCTGATTAAAATCGATGTTAAAAATCTGAGTTTACACCAAGTGGCAAACACCGGGGACGGAAGCTGAAGCCAAGGCGTGAGCGTCTTAACTTGCAGTTCTTACCAGGCCACTAGGTGGCTGGCTCCAAAACACTTCCGGGTCAAGGTAAGTAAGCAACAACGTTCGACGTGGCCTAAATCAGATTTATTCGCCATACGTGACAGACGAGAGTCGAGAGTCCGCTCGTTTTAAGTCGTCTCAGAGCTCAAATAAAATGTGCTTTTCCCTCCCTCCCTCACCCAAACCGCTTATCCTGCTCTCAGGGTCACGGGGGCGGAGTCTACCCCAGCAGTCATTTGGGCGGCAGGCCGGCCGTGCAGCTATTCTTTTTCTTGCACTTATGTCGCCATTTTGCCCGGAAATACGTAACGCCGATCTGCTGCGTCCTCCAAACGGACCGCTATGCTGTCTGAGTCCGCGCCCCCTTAATGGCGCGGTGTGACGCCGGGGCTTGGGCCAACAGCCGGGAATAAAGGCGTAGTTCGGTTGTAAATTCTGCAAGCGTGACCCTTTATAGCGGTGAAGGGTACAAATATTAAGCCTAAACTGCAACGTCGAGAATTTATAAAACGAGTATTTGGCGCGCCGGCCTGCGTTTTTCACGAGAGGACGGTGTCGCAGGTCCCGCCACTAGACCCCTTCACCGTAGCTATGGCGACAGTATTTCAGTGATGAACAACCGATCTTCCCGTCGAAACACCGACAGCCTGTTCGCTTACACCCCCCCCGCACGATGGCGGATTGGTCGCCGCCCCCCACAATGCCCGTATGTGTGTGAAGGAACGCCAAACGTGGACGTGCTCGACCTTGTGAGGAGATCGGATCAAGGCCAAAAAGATCGGAGCTGTAATGTGAAGCGTTGTCAGAGAGGGAATTCCTAAACGTTGCCCTAAAATACAAAGCCGGGGTGAAGTGTTTCCACAAGCCGTTGGGTCTCACTTGCTCAGTTGGAGTCTGGCAGTGTGAGGACGGCTATTTGGCAAATGGGTCCATCACCTTGGATATTACAAGGGGGGGGGGAATAAAGAAGAAGCTGATGTAATAAACTAATACAAGTTACATTACATTCTCACTCGTTCATTCTAGCAAATCAGCTAAAACCGGACCTTGTGGGTTTAATGTTCTCGGTCCACTTGGTCCAGACCCGATAAAGGACAACTTCTCCATAATGTATATTTCATACATTATTGCTATCCATTCGTCCGTGGCGGGGGGGGCTCAGTTTCTTATCGTTGGTATTCCACCCGTCAAATGAGATGCCACCCAGCCAGCCAAGCTGTCTGCCACCAAGGTTTCACCCCATCTCCACCCATGCTCCACCACCCTGATGTCCAAATTTAGATTTTCTGGCTCCAACAACTGACAAGATGGTGGCAAGCACAAAGCCAAACTTTAGGCACCGACGGGTGACGTCACAGGCGCCACATCCATCTTTTTTATACAGCCCATGCTTTACACGGGAAATGGGACCAAAGTCCATCCGACCGATACGCGATACTTACAATGGGCTCGATGTTGAGCTCTTGTCTCTCCTTGTCCCCCTGTTCAAAGAACTCCGTGGCCACCAGCTCGGCAATCTGCGGGAGAGGAGCGGCAGTTCAGTCGAGCAACGGGTCATCAGGAGCAGCTCTTAGGGGAGACAGACTCGCTTGTCAAATCTAACCCAAGTCTGACTTGAGCATTGGAGTGAATGTGTAAAACGACGAGACAAAGAGGCCACACACACACACACACACAGTTTTGTGACTTGGATATTGTACACCCCCCCCCCCTAATTGTATCCGGCCAATTACCCCACTCCACTACCCCTGCCGATCCGGGGAGGGCTGCAGGCTACCACATGCCTCCTCCCATACATGTGGAGTCACCAGCCGCTTCTTTTCACCTGACAGTGAGGAGTTTCACCAGGGGGACGTAGCGCGTGGGAGGATCACGCTACTCCCCCCAGCCCCCCGAACAGGCAACCCGACCGACCAGAGGAGGCGCTAGTGCAGCAACCAGGACACGTACCCACATCCGGCTTCCCACCCGCAGACACGGCCAATTGTGTCTGTAGGGACGCCCGACCAAGCCGGAGGTAACACGGGGATTCGAACCGGCGATCCCCGTGTTGGCAGGCAGCGGAATAGAGCGCCGCGCCACCCGGACGCCTCTTATTGTGCGCATTCCCGAGCCGGATAAAGAGCCATGCTCCTCCGTCGGGTTTCGTGTTTGGAGCTTGGAAAAGATTTACGTCCCGAGATATTGTTAGCGGTCCAAATTTCTGTTGACGGCATTTCGGCAAAGGGCGACGGAGAACAAAACCTTCCCGTTCCCGGAATTATCCGGTGCCTCGTGCGGGCCAATAGCAGCCCGTAATTCCTATTAGAAACGCTTTCATGTGACGCACAGATTAGGGGAAGAATAACAACCCGACAGCCCAAAGGCCTTGATGAGGCTCAAGTTCACATCTTACAGTAAAAGAATCAAGACTCCTTTCTCCCTCCCTCCCCCCCCCCCTCTCTCTCTTTCTTTCTAGGGAGAAAAGAAAGAGAAGTTGAAGAGAGACGGAGAGATCTGCCAAAGTAGTCACACGAAGGTAATGATCTCCATCTGTTTACCGAGAGGTAAACGAAACAGACTTGCAGCCGCAGGCCTCAATCAACATCTGTGTGTGTGTGTGTGTGTCTGTGTGTGTGTGTGTGTGTGTGTGTGTGTGTGTGTGTGTGTCCGAGCCATCTGCAGCTCATTGACTGGGCCTGTGTAATCAGGTCTGAGCCGTGGCGCTGCAGGGGGTTCAGCTGCAGAGGGGGGGGGGGGGGCGAGGTGGACGGATAGGAGTCGGCGGGCACACACAGAGGGAGCGGTAGGAGATTTCGTTACACACCGCTCGGACTGGGGCTGATGAGCTGCCCGGTCTGCTAACGAGGTCCAGGACACTGGGGGCTGGTTCGGGGGGTATTGCTCATGTGCGTTTGTGTTGTGTGTGTTGGTCTTTGTGTTATGTAAGGACAGGGGCACAGCTGTTTCTATTAATGAGCAGTCACTTGTCGACACACACACACACACACACACACACACACACACACACACACACACACACACACCTTGTGCCGGTCTCATTGCTGTGCCTGGGCATCCTAAGGGGCCTGCATACTAACAAGGGTGGCTGGGGACGTGACACAATAGGGCCACAACCCTCAGACGAGGGAGGAGAGGGAGATGAAGACAGGTGTTTTTGTCTAAATGTGTGTGTGTGTGTGTGTGTGTGTGTAACTGAAGGAGGATAGAGACGGGGGGGGAAAGGACAGGGGGTTAGGGACACACATGGAGAGATGTCTGCTGAAAGGCGAGGAACGCTTGTTCTTAAGAGAGCGAGAGGACACACGGGACCGAGGTCCTTTTCCGATGGACATTTTGTTCCAGGTCTTTTAAATGGTTATAAGATTTCCCAGAAGATAGCGAGTCTGTTTTGTTCTTGAGACACGGCGAGAGAGAGTGCGGAGGCGGAAACTGGCAGTCGGGCGAGCCGGTTACCCTCTTTTGCACGGGCCAGGGCTTGGTGATGGCAGAGATGTCGCATGCAGTCATCAGCATGGACCTGAAGAGGGAGACATACCAACACAGTTTGTGAGACACCCTGTCAGGCGAACACATCGAGGCAGACACTCAGTGACCACTGCATTACACCCAGCACTCCTCCTCCAGCACTCCTCCTCGGTTACCCCTCCTCCAGGACTCTTCCATACAGTGGGCACCGGGGTTGTGATTAAACACCTAAGAGTAAAGCGTTAGCTAACATTTACTAGCAAGACATGTTCAGGTATCAACATCCAACCCATCCATCCATCCGTTATCCAAACCACTTGTCCTTACCCAGGGTCACGGGGACGCTGGAGCCTATCCCAGCAGTCACTGGGTGGCAGGCGGGGAGACACCCTGGACAGGCCGCCAATCCATCACAGCCCCGCCCCCCCACACCTAGGGACAATTTAGTAGGGCCGAGTCACCTGACCTACTAGGGACAATTTAGTATGGCCGATTCACCTGACCTACTAGGGACAATTTAGTAGGGCCGATTCACCTGACCTACGGGAGAACATGCAAACTCCACACAGAGGACGACCCGGGACGACCCCCAAGGGTGGACCACCCCGGGGCTCGAACCCAGGACCTTCTTGCTGTGAGGCGACCGCGCTGACCCCTGCGCCGCCGTGCCGCCAGTTACCAACTTATACCGCAAGTACAAGTACTTGTGCCGCAGGTTGTCGACTCGGCATGACCAGATGTGCTCATCCCAGCAGCTCAGAACTGACCTTCTGCATGGGGCGTTTCGCACGTTACAACATCTCAAGTCTGCCAAGAAGTTGTGTCCAAAAGCAAAAACGTCATTAGTGAACAACAGCCCTGGGGGGGGGGGGGGGCTTGTGGCATTTTGGAGGTGGAGGAGAATGGCAAGATTTAAAATTACATCGCAGGTGCGATAACGGGGCCCAGAAACACGCCTCGGAGCAAACGAGCGAGTCAAACCTGAAAGCTGACGGATGTTCCAGGTGCCGCTACTGTCGTTTAACAGGCTACGACTGGCACGTGGTCTCCAATACGAAACAAACGAATGGTGGAAAGGAGTTACTCCTACATGTATGAGTCCAATGTTCTGTTACGGCACGCCTAAACTGTAGGGACGGATCTCAGGGACCAGTATCGGCGTAAACCGCATCAACACATGGCTTACTCCTGCCCTGCCCGATATTCGGTAGCTTCACGGTAGCATGATGGTTTTAGGAGTCATTTTCTTGACACACACTGGGCTCCTTAGTTTCCATGAGAGCATCATCATGCGCGCCGTAACAATGCTGCCGACCACAGAGTCGGCCCTCGTTCAAACGGGCAACGCCTCAGACATGGAAACACGGTTCCGAGACGGATCTCTGGGAATATGTTAGTTGACTCTAGCTTACTTCAGTGGCTTGGGCCATCTCCAGGTGTACGTCCCAAAGAGCAGGCTCGGGTCGTTCACAGCACGCCATTGAATAAATATAGCCGAGGACACCTACAGGACGCTTTCACCAACTTGTTGAATCCGTGCCTGTAATAACCCAGACTGTAATGAAGCCACAGGAATTCCTCTGACGTTACTCCTCTGGACTAAATGAAGAAGCAGAGCCCTGAGCCAAGCGTAGCCAATTCGGTAGCCAAAGGCTAGCGAGGCTAGTCATCCGTGGTCGTTACAATGCTGACTCAAAATAAAAATGAATGGGCCTCCGGGTGGCATGGCGGTCTATTCCGTTGCCTACCAACACGGAGATCGCCGGTTCGAATCCCCGTGTTACCTCCGGCTTGGTCGGGCGTCCCTACAGACACAATTGGCCGTGTCTGCGGGTGGGAAGCCGGATGTGGGTAGGTGTCCTGGTCGCTGCACTAGCGCCTCTAGTCAGTCAGGGCGCCTGTTCAGGGGGGGAGGGGGGACTGGGGCGAGTATCGTGATCCTCCCCCTCGCTACGTCCCCCTGGCGAAACTCCTCACTGTCAGGTGAAAAGAAACGACTGGCGACTCCACGTGTCGAGGAGGCGTGTGGTCGTCTGCGGCCCTCCCCGGATAAGGCAGAGGGGGTGGAGCAGCGACCGGGATGGCTTAGAAGAGTGGGGTAATTAGCCGGACACAATTGGGGAGAAAAAAAAAGGGGGGGGGTAAAAAACAACATCGTGGTATAGCAGCCCCTGTACTGATGTGTCTATTGGTCTTTGCTCTTCATCCAGTTCGCCCGTCGCGAAATGTTTGGACCAAAACGGACTCGGGTTTGGTCTCACACGTGGGGGGTCGGCCTAGCCAGAAGACCTATGTGTTGCCGATGTTTTACTGGAGCATCCTCACCTCAGCAGCTCTCTGTGTTGCTCGTCCTCCCACACAAACTGGCTGTTCTTGGTCAGCTCGAAGAACTCCTCCCGCCTCCTGACACACACACACACACACACACACACACACACACACACACACACACACACACACACACACACACACGTATATGTTCACAAAAAACAGCTAGGCAATTACACAATTATCCCCCTATGTAACCTTCCTCCTTCCCACCCACTGTCTAGACTGAGACTGGGCAGAAAACGGCACGAGAGAGAGGGAAAGCAAAACTGGTGGACAAGTAAGAGCGAGTCGGACGGAGTCCAGTTCGAAAGGAGGGAGGAAAGAGAGGTGGCTGAGGGAGACGATGAGCGAGGAAGAGAGGTGAAGAAAGAGAGTGAGCGGCGTCCCAGGAAGAAGGTGGGGAATAAGCACAGTAGAGGCGTGTGAAGACAGCCCCTGAAACAGCTCCGTTTTAGAAACGACGTCCCGAGTGCGCGACTTCCCACACCTCAGATCCACCGCACAATTCTGACCGCGCAAACAAGCGTGAAGGGTGAGGTACCTCGCTCGCTTCTCCCCTTCGTCTGTCGAACCGCTCTTCTCTCCCCTGTTCTCTCTCGTTACGCCTGCAGGATCGGGCACCAAGTGTTGCGCGACTGAGTTCTGGGATCACTCTTCGTATAAGTTATCAACCGTTTGAACGAAACGACGTCTAGTTTTTCCTCCCCGACTGTACCCGGCCAATCACCCCGCTCTCCCGAGCCGTCCCGGTCTCTGCTCCGCCCCCCCTCTGCCGATCCGGGGAGGGCTGCAGACCACCACATGCCTCCTCCCATACATGTGGAGTCGCCAGCCGCTTCTTCTCACCTGACAGTGAGGAGTTTCACCAGGGGGGACGTAGCACGTGGGAGGATCACCCGCCCCCCCGAACAGGCGCCCCAACCTACCAGAGGAGGCGCTAGTGCAGCGTAACCACATCCGGCTTCCCTCTCGCAGACACGGCCGATTGTGTCTGTAGGGACGCCCGACCAAGCCGGAGCTAACGAGGGGATTCGAACCGGCGATCCCTGTGTTGGTAGGCAACGGAATAGACCGCTATGCTACCTGGACGCCCCTGATATCCCAATATCAAAAGGGAATGATGATACTTTCTAAAGTTGTTAGTGCAGACTGGAGCCAAAATATGTTTTTTGGTACAGCGAGCGATGAAGGGAAGTTAGTTTGGGCCGCCAAGCCACAGCCAGCAAACTCTCCGTCCATAAAACACCCCCCACCCCTTTCACCCCAGCCTAACCCGAGCTGTCCTCCCTCAGTCGCCCTCTCCTTCGTTCCCCCACCCCGGAAAGAGGTCCATCTGGGCTTGACGTGTGGTACCTACTTGATGTACAGGGCCAGGTCGGTGGCCAGAATAGCCCTCTCGATCATCTTCAGAGTGGCCTTGTACTCGTCCAGCGACAGACCGCTCAGGATCTGGTTCCCCTGGCGAGCGAAGGGGAGAGAAAAGTGAGACAGCTTCAGTGTGTGTGTGTCTGTGTGTGTGTGTCTGTGTGTGTGTGTCTGTGTGTGTTTTTCCCATATTAAACCCCAACCAGCTCAGCTTAGATTTGAGAGCGGGGGAGGCAGGAAGACAACAAGGGAGCGTTCGCGAGGTTACCAGCTGAGAGAGAGAAAACAGGAAGTTATAATGAGGGAGAAGAGGGGCAAAAGGGAGAGAAATGGGTGACGCAGGATGAGAGGGAGGGAGGAACCGACGGAAATAGCGGCAGAAAAAAAGGGCAAGTCCCTGTGGCGGAGATGCGACGACTTGATGTGTTGCCTGCAATTTACTCTGAAATAGCACAAGGTTGCCATGACAACACAGGACTGTATAAACAAACCCTGCACGCACACGTGCACACGCACACACACACACATATTTGTGCACATCTGGATGTGCTCACCTCACACACACACACACACACACACACACACACACACACACACACACACACGCCCATACAGGGAGATAAATAACTGGATCAACATTTCTTTGTGTGTGTGTGTGTGTGTGTGTGTGTGTGTGTGTGTGTGTGTGTGTGTGCGTGCGCACACATGCCCCAAGATCCAATTCTCTGCAATTATTGTGTGCTTGTGTGTGTGTCTGCTCCCATATGTCTAAATACATGTCCTAATGCCTGGGACAAAAGAGGGCTAAGTGGTGGTTGTGGGTTTATTCTGCAGTTGTAAGATGTGCACGGCCTGCAGGTCTGCAGGTTTTATTAGCACCGCCACAGTGTTATCATGTAGGCCTGCAGCAGCAGGAGAGAATGACAGTATTATCATGTAGGCCTGCAGCAGCAGGAGAGCATGGCGGTGTTATCATGTAGGCCTGCAGCAGCAGGAGAGCATGGCAGTATTATCATGTAGGCCTGCAGCAGCAGGAGAGCATGACAGTGTTATCATGTAGGCCTGCAGCAGCAGGAGAGCATGACAGTGTTATCATGTAGGCCTGCAGCAGCAGGAGAGAATGACAGTATTATCATGTAGGCCTGCAGCAGCAGGAGAGCATGACAGTGTTATCATGTAGGCCTGCAGCAGCAGGAGAGCATGACAGTGTTATTATGTAGGCCTGCAGCAGCAGGAGAGCATGACAGTGTTATCATGTAGGCCTGCAGCAGCAGGAGAGAATGACAGTGTTATCATGTAGGCCTGCAGCAGCAGGAGAGCATGACAGTGTTATCATGTAGGCCTGCAGCAGCAGGAGAGAATGACAGTATTATCGTGTAGGCCTGCAGCAGCAGGAGAGCATGACAGTGTTATCATGTAGGCCTGCAGCAGCAGGAGAGAATGACAGTGTTATCATGTAGGCCTGCAGGTCTGCAGGTTTTTTTTAGCACCGCCACAGTGTTATCATGTAGGCCTGCAGCAGCAGGAGAGCATGACAGTATTATCATGTAGGCCTGCAGCAGCAGGAGAGCATGACAGTATTATCATGTAGGCCTGCAGCAGCAGAGAGCATGACAGTAGTATGTAGACCTGCAGCAGCAGGAGAGCATGACAGTATTATCATGTAGGTCTGCAGCAGCAGGAGAGAATGACAGTATTATCATGTAGGCCTGCAGCAGCAGGAGAGCATGACAGTGTTATCATGTAGGCCTGCAGCAGCAGGAGAGCATGGCAGTGTTATCATGTAGGCCTGCAGCAGCAGGAGAGCATGACAGTGTTATCATGTAGGCCTGCAGCAGCAGGAGAGCATGACAGTGTTATTATGTAGGCCTGCAGCAGCAGGAGAGCATGACAGTATTATCATGTAGGCCTGCAGCAGCAGAGAGCATGACAGTATTACCATGTAGGCCTGCAGCAGCAGGAGAGCATGACAGTATTATCATGTAGGCCTGCAGCAGCAGGACAGCATGACAGTGTTATAATGTAGGTCTGCAGCAGCAGGAGAGCATGACAGTGTTATCATGTAGGCCTGCAGCAGCAGGAGAGCATGGCAGTGTTATCATGTAGGCCTGCAGCAGCAGGAGAGCATGACAGTGTTATCATGTAGGCCTGCAGCAGCAGGAGAGCATGGCAGTGTTATCATGTAGGCCTGCAGCAGCAGGAGAGCATGACAGTGTTATCATGTAGGCCTGCAGCAGCAGGAGAGCATGGCGGTGTTATCATGTAGGCCTGCAGCAGCAGGAGAGCATGACAGTATTATCATGTAGGCCTGCAGCAGCAGAGAGCATGACAGTATTACCATGTAGGCCTGCAGCAGTAGGAGAGCATGACGGTATTATCATGTAGGCCTGCAGCAGCTGGAGAGCATGACAGTGTTATCATGTAGGCCTGCAGCAGCAGGAGAGCATGACAGTATTATCATGTAGGCCTGCAGCAGCAGGAGAGCATGACAGTGTTATCATGTAGGCCTGCAGCAGCAGGAGAGCATGACAGTATTATCATGTAGGCCTGCAGCAGCTGGAGAGCATGACAGTATTATCATGTAGGCCTGCAGCAGCAGGAGAGCATGCCGGTGTTATCATGTAGGCCTGCAGGAGAGCATGCCGGTGTTATCATGTAGGCCTGCAGCAGCAGGAGAGCATGACAGTATTATCATGTAGGCCTGCAGCAGCAGGAGAGCATGACAGTATTATCATGTAGGCCTGCAGCAGCTGGAGAGCATGACAGTATTATCATGTAGGCCTGCAGCAGCAGGAGAGCATGCCGGTGTTATCATGTAGGCCTGCAGCAGCAGGAGAGCATGACAGTATTATCATGTAGGCCTGCAGCAGCTGGAGAGCATGACAGTATTATCATGTAGGCCTGCAGCAGCAGGAGAGCATGCCGGTGTTATCATGTAGGCCTGCAGGAGAGCATGCCGGTGTTATCATGTAGGCCTGCAGCAGCAGGAGAGCATGACAGTATTATCATGTAGGCCTGCAGCAGCAGGAGAGCATGACAGTGTTATCGTGTAGGCCTGCAGCAGCAGGAGAGCATGACGGTATTATCATGTAGGCCTGCAGCGAGGGACCACGGCCCTGCCTGGAGCCGCGCCCGAAGAGGAAGCACCGAAGGCGGTCGGACAGGACGGGGAAGCGGGGCAGGCTAAGCTAACTGCTAGCCCATGCAGACTGGCAGTTCCCTTGGACAGTGAAATGTTTTTTTTTGGATGTGTTGGATATAGTATGTGTTATTTTTAGTTTTGTAGTTTTTGTAGTTTTTGGATGTGTTTTTGTCTTTGTGTTGTGCTGTTGTGGGCTACACAAATAAAGTGTTTCTGATTTCTCTATTTCCCTCTATATGTCTGTCTGACTGCTTGTCTGTCTGTCTGTCCATGTGATGAAAATGACTGGAGAGATGAGGGGGCTGGTGTATGTGGAGAACGATAAGGGATAGAAGACTGTGTGTGTGTGTGTGTGTGTGTGTGCGTGTGTGCGTGCGTGTGTGTACTCTTATGCTTACTGGGCTGTTCAGGATCATGAGGCACTGGTCAAAGTGGTGGTGCTCCATGGTGGAGTGACAGTACAGCTGGGCGAGGGGGTGGTCACTCCTAAACAAACCAGACACACACATTCACACACGCACACGTGCCAGAAGAAGATTTAAGACGCACTTAAGATGTGAGAAAGACACACACACACAGACTCAAATTAACATTTCAGAAACACTTAGGACGGAAGATATATGTTCCCTCGCAAACAAGCCGACACGCACTCAAACGAAAATTTAAGACGCACTTGAGATGTGCGTCTTCATTCGCGATCTCACACAAACACACACACACACACACACAAAATCAGTCCATTCCTCCTATTACTCATTCCTCCAAAAAAATCCATCTCTTGATTTACACGTTTTTAAATACACATGTCATGGTGCGCGCTTCGCTGTGTGTCACGGCTGCACAACACAAAGTAAACACCTCCCCCGCCCGTCCACAGTGTACCTCTGTATGTAGGAGTTGTTGACTCCCCTGTGGTCGAGGTCATGGCAGAGAGTGGCGATCATCAGAGCCAGCACCTCCAGATCGCTCAGATTACCCTAGCGGAGTGATGGAGGGATGCACGGGGGTGGGGGTGGGGTGGGGGGGAGGAGGGATCAGTGGAGAGAGGGAGATAACATAAGGGAGTAAGGCATCAACAAAGCTAAACTATAGTGGCCTCAAATAACAAGATGCGCACACACACACACACACACACACACACACACACACACACACACACACACACACAGTCAGGTGGTTAGCAGGGGCCTGTGTAGCAGCATGGCCACATGGAGCAGCATGGGTAATGGAGCATCATGGGTAATGGAGCATCATGGGTAATGGAGCAGCGTGGGTAATGGAGCAGCGTGGGTAATGGCTGGGTAAACACTGTGGTGTAGTAACTCTTCACACCCTGTTAGCACGTCGTTAGCCGGCGTGGGCGTCCTGCACTCGGCCATGTGGCTCGAGTGGACGACGCAAACCAGTGCAGAGCGGGCCGACAGCCACGCAACGGCCTCCGCACCAGTCCCACCATTACCGGTCCCACCATTACCAGTCCCATCATGACCAGTCCCACCATGACCAGTCCCACCATTACCAGTCCCATCATGACCAGTCCCACCATTACCAGTCCCACCATTACCAGTCCCACCATGACCAGTCCCATCATGACCAGTCCCATCATGACCAGTCCCACCATGACCAGTCCCACCATTACAAGTCCCACCATTACCAGTCCCACCATTACCGGTCCAACCATTACCGGTCCCATCATGACCAGTCCCATCATGACCAGTCCCATCATTACCAGCCCCATCATGACCAGTCCCACCATTACCAGTCCCACCATTACCAGTCCCATCATGACCAGTCCCACCATGACCAGTCCCACCATTACAAGTCCCACCATTACCAGTCCCACCATTACCAGTCCCATCATTACCAGTCCCACCATTACCAGTCCCATCATTACCAGTCCCATCATGACCAGTCCCACATGGACCAGTCCCACCATTACAAGTCCCACCATTACCAGTCCCACCATTACCAGTCCCACCATTACCGGTCCCACCATTACCAGTCCCACCATTACCAGTCCCACCATGACCAGTCCCACCATTACAAGTCCCACCATTACCAGTCCCACCATTACCAGTCCCATCATTACCAGTCCCACCATTACCAGTCCCATCATTACCAGTCCCATCATGACCAGTCCCACCATTACCAGTCCCACCATTACCAGTCCCATCATGACCAGTCCCACCATTACCAGTCCCACCATGACCAGTCCCACCATGACCAGTCCCACATGGACCAGTCCCACCATGACCAGTCCCACCATTACAAGTCCCACCATTACCAGTCCCACCATTACAAGGGGCTGAGAGTCAACACTGGACACGAACACACGGGGGTGTAGAGTGGAGCCGGGTTCAACAGCTCACTTGTTGAAAGAGCATCAAAAAATGGCCAATTAACCATAATTTAAAACGTTTAACTTTTTTTTTTTTTTTACAAAACCTTGGAACAACTTCTGCAGACCAGGACACTTATATTTAGAAATACTTTTGCTTTTTGAAACCCCCCCCCTCCTTTCTTTCTTCCCAATTGTATCCAGCCAATTACCCCACTCTTCCGAGCCGTCCCGGTCGCTGCTCCACCCCCTCTGAGGATCCAGGGAGGGCTGCAGACCACCACATGCCTCCTCCCATACATGTGGAGTCACCAGCCGCTTCTTTTCACCTGACAATGAGGAGTTTCACCAGGGGGGCGTAGCGCGTGGGAGCATCACGCGATTCCCCCCCAAACAGGCGCCCTGATCGACCAGAGGAGGAGCTAGTGCAGCGACCAGGACACATACCCACATCCGGCTTCCCACCCGCAGACACGGCCAATTGTGTCTGTAGGGACGCCCAACCAAACCGGAGGTAACACAGGGATTCGAACCGGCGATCCCCGTGTTGGTAGACCGCCACGCTATCCAGACGCCACCCTTTTTCTCAATTTGTTTTTCACAAAGCCATAATTTCAACCCACCTCGTCAAGAACTTTGGGTCAAGTCATGCCTACATTCTGAGTCACACTTTAATGGCGGCTGAAATGTCACGTTTACACCGACAATGAACACGTTTGTGTGTTTGGAACGAACCTCGCAGCTCCTCCCTCATGGTAAACTGTACTTTACCGTTTACAGCCTTGTTGTCTCTAAGTGTGTGACTGTTGTGTATACCATATTGTATCAGTGTCGTATCTTTGCCCTGACACTGTCACTGCATCTTGCATAGTAAGGTTTGATTAAGGTGTCCACATCCATTTTATCCTGAAGAACATCCTAAAGGATGCACCTAAGTTTGTAGATCCAACATGTTAGTGTGTAGTATAGAATATAGTGTGTAGTATAGAATATAGTGTGTAGCATAGAATATAGTGTGTAGTATAGAATATAGTGTGTAGCATAGAATATAGTGTGTAGTATAGAATATAGTGTGTAGCATAGAATATAGTGTGTAGTACAGAATAGTGTGTAGCATAGAATATAGTGTCTAGCATAGAATATAGTGTCTAGCATAGAATATAGTGTGTAGCATAGAATATAGTGTGCAGCATATAATATAGTTTGTAGTATAGAATATAGTGTGTAGCATAGAATATAGTGTGTAGCATAGAATATATTGTGTAGTATAGAATATAGAGTGTAGCATAGAATATAGCATGTAGTATAGAATATAGTGTGTAGCATAGAATATAGTGTGCAGTATAGAATATAGTGTGTAGTATAGAATATAGTGTGTAGCATAGAATATAGTGTGTAGTATAGAATATAGTATGTAGCATAGAATATAGTGTGCTGTATAGAATATAGTGTGTAGCATAGAATATAGAGTGCAGCATAGAATATAGTGTGTAGTACAGAATATAATGTGTAGCATAGAATATACTGTGTAGTATAGAATATAGTGTGTAGCATAGAATATAGTGTGTAGTATATAATATAGTATGTAGCATAGAATATAGTGTGCAGTATAGAATATAGTGTGTAGTATAGAATATAGAGTGTAGCATAGAATATAGTGTGTAGTATAGAATATAGTGTGTAGCATATAATATAGTGTGTAGTATAGAATCTAGTGTGTAGCATAGAATATAGTATGTAGTATAGAATAGTGTGTAGCATAGAATATAGTGTGTAGCATAGAATATAGTGTAGCATAGAATATAGTGTACAGTATAGAATATTGTGTGTAGCATAGAATATAATGTGTAGCACAGAATATAGTGTGCAGTATAGAATACAGTGTGTAGCATAGAATACAGTGTGTAGCATAGAATATAGTGTGTAGTATAGAATATAGAGTGTAGCATAGAATATAGTGTGTAGCATAGAATATAGTGTGTAGCATAGAATATAGTGTAGTATAGAATATAGTGTGTAGTACAGAATATAATGTGTAGCATAGAATATACTGTGTAGTATAGAATATAGTGTGTAGCATAGAATATAGTGTGTAGTATATAATATAGTATGTAGCATAGAATATAGTGTGCAGTATAGAATATAGTGTGTAGCATAGAATATAGTGTAGTATAGAATATAGTGTACAGTATAGAATATAGTGTGTAGCATAGCATATAGTGTGTAGCATAGAATATAGTGTAGTATAGAATATAGTGTGTAGCATAGAATATAGTGTGTAGCATAGAATATAGTGTGCAGTATAGCATATAGTGTGTAGCATAGAATATAGTGTGTTGTATAGAATATAGTGTGCAGTATAGAATACAGTGTATAGCATAGAATATAGTGTGTAGCACAGAATATAGTGTGTAGCATAGAATACAGTGTGCAGTATAGAATACAGTGTGTAGCATAGAATATAGTGTGTAGCACAGAATATAGTGTGTAGCATAGAATACAGTGTGTAGTATACAATACAGTGTGTAGCATAGAATATAGTGTGTAGTATATAATATAGTATGTAGCATAGAATATAGTGTGCAGTATAGAATATAGTGTGTAGTATAGAATATAGAGTGTAGCATAGAATATAGTGTGTAGTATAGAATATAGTGTGTAGCATATAATATAGTGTGTAGTATAGAATCTAGTGTGTAGCATAGAATATAGTATGTAGTATAGAATAGTGTGTAGCATAGAATATAGTGTGTAGCATAGAATATAGTGTAGCATAGAATATAGTGTACAGTATAGAATATTGTGTGTAGCATAGAATATAATGTGTAGCACAGAATATAGTGTGCAGTATAGAATACAGTGTGTAGCATAGAATACAGTGTGTAGCATAGAATATAGTGTGTAGTATAGAATATAGAGTGTAGCATAGAATATAGTGTGTAGCATAGAATATAGTGTGTAGCATAGAATATAGTGTAGTATAGAATATAGTGTACAGTATAGAATATAGTGTGTAGCATAGAATATAGTGTGTAGCATAGCATATAGTGTGTAGCATAGAATATAGTGTAGTATAGAATATAGTGTACAGTATAGAATATAGTGTGTAGCATAGCATATAGTGTGTAGCATAGAATATAGTGTAGTATAGAATATAGTGTACAGTATAGAATATAGTGTGTAGCATAGCATATAGTGTGTAGCATAGAATATAGTGTAGTATAGAATATAGTGTGTAGCATAGAATATAGTGTGTAGCATAGAATATAGTGTGCAGTATAGCATATAGTGTGTAGCACAGAATATAGTGTGTAGCATAGAATACAGTGTGTAGTATAGAATACAGTGTGTAGCATAGAATATAGTGTGCAGTATAGAATACAGTGTGTAGCATAGAATATAGTGTGTAGCACAGAATATAGTGTGTAGCATAGAATACAGTGTGTAGTATACAATACAGTGTGTAGCATAGAATATAGTGTGTAGTATAGAATATAGTGTGTAGTATAGAATATAGTGTGTAGCATAGAATATAGTGTGTAGTATATAATATAGTATGTAGCATAGAATATAGTGTGCAGTATAGAATATAGTGTGTAGTATAGAATATAGAGTGTAGCATAGAATATAGTGTGTAGTATAGAATATAGTGTGTAGCATATAATATAGTGTGTAGTATAGAATATAGTGTGTAGCATAGAATATAGTATGTAGTATAGAATAGTGTGTAGCATAGAATATAGTGTGTAGCATAGAATATAGTGTAGCATAGAATATAGTGTACAGTATAGAATATTGTGTGTAGCATAGAATATAATGTGTAGCACAGAATATAGTGTGCAGTATAGAATACAGTGTGTAGCATAGAATACAGTGTGTAGCATAGAATATAGTGTGTAGTATAGAATATAGAGTGTAGCAAGAATATAGTGTGTAGCATAGAATATAGTGTGTAGCATAGAATATAGTGTAGTATAGAATATAGTGTACAGTATAGAATATAGTGTGTAGCATAGAATATAGTGTGTAGCATAGCATATAGTGTGTAGCATAGAATGTAGTGTAGTATAGAATATAGTGTACAGTATAGAATATAGTGTGTAGCATAGCATATAGTGTGTAGCATAGAATATAGTGTAGTATAGAATATAGTGTACAGTATAGAATATAGTGTGTAGCATAGCATATAGTGTGTAGCATAGAATATAGTGTAGTATAGAATATAGTGTGTAGCATAGAATATAGTGTGTAGCATAGAATATAGTGTGCAGTATAGCATATAGTGTGTAGCATAGAATATAGTGTGTTGTATAGAATACAGTGTGCAGTATAGAATACAGTGTGTAGCATAGAATATAGTGTGTAGCACAGAATATAGTGTGTAGCATAGAATACAGTGTGTAGTATAGAATACAGTGTGTAGCATAGAATATAGTGTGCAGTATAGAATACAGTGTGTAGCATAGAATATAGTGTGTAGCACAGAATATAGTGTGTAGCATAGAATACAGTGTGTAGTATAGAATACAGTGTGTAGCATAGAATATAGTGTGTAGTATAGAATATAGTGTGTAGCATATAATATAGTGTGTAGCATAGAATATAGTGTGTAGTATAGAATATAGTGTGTAGCATATAATATAGTGTGTAGCATAGAATATAGTGTGGGACACACTTTTGGTTCACGGCTGCTAGCCATGTGAAGTGCTTAAGGTCCCTTTATTAGTCCCCTTGGGGAAATTCATTTACTGCAAATGACCCCATCCTGGCTGTGATGGGTGGAGCTAGGAGCAGTGGGCTGCCATCTTCAGCCTGTGCCCGGGGACCAACTCCAGTTCTTTTCCCATTGCCTTGCTCAGGGGCACAGACAGGAAGGAGTACGAACTCTAACATGCATGTTTCACACACACACGGGGAGAACATGCAAACTCCCCACCCCAAGGTTGGACTACCCTGGGGTTCGAATCCAGGACCTACTTGCGGTTTTCCTGGGTGTGCAAAAGCAATTATCCAGAAGAACTGCAAGTAAGTTGTGTACAAAGCCAAATGACTGACAAGTTGTGCAGCTCTGGTAAGGCATCACGCCGGCATCACGCCTGCATCACGCCTGCATCACGCCTGCACTGACTTACATGTGAAGTTAATTAAGATGGTCTGATTAAGATGTTTACATAGCAATCGCAATAATCAAATCACTGCCTTAATCTGATGAAAACCTAATGTTTAACTCGCATGTGTACACACTGACTGAGCACTGACGTCACCCCCACGCCTTAGTAACGGCAATTGAACTGAACAGCCTTGACCTTTGACCTGCCGGGCGACGCGCTGCTGCACTGACCTGCAGTCGGCCCGATTTCAGGAAGGCGAACATGCACTGGCAGGTGTTGAAGGCGTGTCTCCAGTTGTGATAGGCCACGTTCTTCCTGTAGTTCTTCTTCACGCTGAGAATCCACTGGCAGAGACTCTGACGAGGAGACGGGGAGGGAGAGAGTGAGGGACGGGGAGGAAAAAGGACGTGAAGGACGATGGAAGGAAAGGAGCAGGGGGGTTTAAGAGGGACAGGGAGGAGACAAAGTCGTAGATCAACATCACATAAAGTGCACAACGTCACAAAGCAGACAAGGGAGGACAGATGTCCTGTCTCAGAAACAAAGCCACAGTATGGACTGGACGCCGCTCGGCTGGTCTCTGCAGGATATGACTGGACGCCGCTCGGCTGGTTTCTGCAGGATATGACTGGACGCCGCTCGGCTGGTCTCTGCAGGATATGACTGGACGCCGCTCGGCTGGTCTCTGCAGGATATGACTGGACGCCGCTCGGCTGGTTTCTGCAGGATATGACTGGACGCCGCTCGGCTGGTCTCTGCAGGATATGACTGGACGCCGCTCGGCTGGTTTCTGCAGGATATGACTGGACGCCGCTCGGCTGGTTTCTGCAGGATATGACTGGACGCCGCTCGGCTGGTCTCTGCAGGATATGACTGGACGCCGCTCAGCTGGTTTCTGCAGGATATGACTGGACGCCGCTCGGCTGGTCTCTGCAGGATATGACTGGACGCTGCCGGCCTGGTTTCTGCAGGATATGACTGGACGCCGCTCGGCTGGTCTCTGCAGGATATGACTGGACGCCGCTCGGCTGGTTTCTGCAGGATATGACTGGACGCCGCTCGGCTGGTTTCTGCAGGATGTGACTGGACGCCGCTCGGCTGGTCTCTGCAGGATATGACTGGACGCCGCTCGGCTGGTTTCTGCAGGATATGACTGGACGCCGCTCGGCTGGTTTCTGCAGGATGTGACTGGACGCCGCTCGGCTGGTCTCTGCAGGATATGACTGGACGCCGCTCGGCTGGTTTCTGCAGGATATGACTGGACGCCGCTCGGCTGGTCTCTGCAGGATATGACTGGACGCCGCTCGGCTGGTCTCTGCAGGATATGACTGGACGCCGCTCGGCTGGTTTCTGCAGGATATGACTGGACGCCGCTCGGCTGGTCTCTGCAGGATATGACTGGACGCCGCTCGGCTGGTCTCTGCAGGATATGACTGGACGCCGCTCGGCTGGTCTCTGCAGGATATGACTGGACGCCGCTCGGCTGGTTTCTGCAGGATATGACTGGACGCTGCCGGCCTGGTTTCTGCAGGATATGACTGGACGCCGCTCGGCTGGTCTCTGCAGGATATGACTGGACGCCGCTCGGCTGGTTTCTGCAGGATATGACTGGACGCCGCTCGGCTGGTTTCTGCAGGATATGACTGGACGCCGCTCGGCTGGTTTCTGCAGGATATGACTGGACGCCGCTCGGCTGGTTTCTGCAGGATATGACTGGACGCCGCTCGGCTGGTTTCTGCAGGATATGACTGGACGCCGCTCGGCTGGTCTCTGCAGGATATGACTGGACGCCGCTCGGCTGGTTTCTGCAGGATATGACTGGACGCCGCTCGGCTGGTTTCTGCAGGATATGACTGGACGCCGCTCGGCTGGTTTCTGCAGGATATGACTGGACGCCGCTCGGCTGGTTTCTGCAGGATATGACTGGACGCCGCTCGGCTGGTTTCTGCAGGACATGACTGGACGCCGCTCAGCTGGTTTCTGCAGGATATGACTGGACGCCGCTCGGCTGGTTTCTGCAGGATATGACTGGACGCCGCTCGGCTGGTCTCTGCAGCGTCTCTGCAGCGTCTCCGTGTCGACAGGAGTGCAGCGGCGAGCGGCTGAATGTGAGAAACCACAGAACTCTGACCCGCGATGACAGCAGCCGCTGGCAGCGCTGCCTGCGGGATGCCGAAGCTCACTGTTAAGCCTGAACCTGTCATCAGCCTGGCAAAACAGAACATCTGTAACGGGACGTGCCCATCTGATGGCTCCCAGGACACGCTCGTCCTGGTTTCTGCAGCCCCCCCCTGGAGGTGGTCTGACCAGACGCTGTGTTCTGGCGAGCGTCCAGCGAACCAATCCCGTGCCTTGCTCGCTACGCTACTCTAAAAAAATCACAAAATACCGTGAAATATTTCATTTTACACAATTTGACCCCCCTGGTCCCCCCCCCCTTTTTTTTTTCTCCACAATTGTACCCGCCTACTTAGCCCCGCTCTTCTGAGCCGTCCCGGTCTCTGCCCCACCCCCTCTGCGGATCCGGGGAGGGCTGCGGACTACCGCATGCCTCCTCTGATACATGCGGCGTCGCCAGCCGCTTCTTTTCACCTGACGGTGAGGAGTTTCACCGGGGGGACGTAGCGCGCGGGAGGATCACGCTATTCCCCCCCCAAACAGGTGCCCTGATCGACCAGAGGAGGCGCTAGTGCAGCGACCAGGACACATACCCACATCCGGCTAACACGGGGATTCGAACCGGCGATCCCCGTGTTGGTAGGCAACAGAAGAGACCGCCACACCGCCCGGACGCCCGCCTGGGCTGTCTCTTAAAATTACGACCCCCCCCCCCCCACACCCCCACACCCCCTCTCGGGTGGTCAGCATGTCAGCTCTGAGTGTCAGCGGTAAACGGACGTTCTGCTTCTGGAGGGCCCTCTCCTCCAATCAAAGCCCCTCTTTATGAGCCCTCTCTCCAACAGGCACTCCACAGGGCTGCCCCGTCATAAAAGGACCTCTTCAAACAGACAGCAGAAGAGAGACTGAGGCCAAATCCCCCACCGACTAGCTGGCGGTGGCGCCGAGGGGGGGAGGGGGGGCGGGGCGAAGTGAGTGGTTTATCGTGGTTGGCGATGTGGGGGTGGATTCTTTTCAGATGCATACTGTGTGTGTGTGTGTGTGTGTGTGTGTGTGTGTGTGTGTGTGGGGGGGGGGGTGGTTAAGTGTATGTATGTGGAAATGTGTGCTTATGACTCGTCTATGTGAGTCTGCACCGCGGGTGCAGGCGACTGTGTAAACACAAATTACTCCGAATTGCTTACACCCACAGGCCGACTCACACCGCAAACACGCAAACAGATACTCCTATTTTCACCTCCCCCCCCCCCCCCCGGTCTCGGCGAGCGCTGCTGGCCAAGTGCCGCATTTTCTCCTCACGAGTCGCACGTGTGCAAACGCCATCCGGCGCCGTACCACTGCCCGGTGTGCACACGTGAGTCGTGTCCTGTGCACTAGTGTACCAGTGCTGATCAGACGGGTAAAACAGCGATGAAAAACCACCTCACGCCCAACAACCCTGTCGATATGCTGGTGTTGCCGCTGGCGAGGCCCTGCGCCGTCTGCAAAATACAGCCCATCGTGTTAAAGATGGCCAGCGGGCTCAGCAACATCTGAAAATGAGTTTTCCATTTTGACACGGACAGCTGGACGGCCTGTCCCTCGTCCCGGTCCTTACCGTGTACTTCATCTGGAAGTTCTGCACCAGGCTGAGGTCCACAAACATGCGCACCGTGGCAAGGGTGGTCTCCAGGTCCGACAGCTCGAAGTCGCTGAAGCTGAAGTCCAGCAGACGCAGTGACTGTGCCGATGGAACTGTGGCTGCCTTCACACACACACACACACACACACACACACACACACACACACAAACACACAAACACACACACACGACAATTGAAGAAGCTGAAAGGACATCTAGCTGCAAAGAGATGTGATTATTATAAAGCCGACTATCTTTAGTACATAAGTTACTCAAATGACACATTAACACTCAAGGCTGCAGATGGCTGACACACACACACACACACACACACACACACACACACACACACACACACACACACACACACACACACACACACACACACACACACACACACTCCTCTCAAGGGATCGAGGATCTGTGGCTGGCAGGCATGAATAATGGATAAGCTGCGATGAGCAGAGTTTAAGGATCTGTCTGCTGTGTGTTAGCCTGGTGTGGAGAGACACCTACACACATGGAGATAGAAACACCTACACACATGGAGATAGAAACGCCTACACACAGAGAGAGAAACACCTACACATGGAGAGAGAAACACCTACACATATGGAGAGAAACACCTACACACAGAGAGAGAAACACCTACACATGGAGAGAGAAACACCTACACATACAGAGAGAAACACCTACACATGGAGAGAGAAACACCTACACATGGAGAGAGAAACACCTACACATGGAGAGAGAAACACCTACACATGGAGAGAGAAACACCTACACATGGAGAGAGAAACACCTACACATGCAGAGAGAAACACCTACACACGGAGAGAGAAACGCCTACACATGGAGAGAGAAACACCTACACATGGAGAGAGAAACACCTACACATGGAGAGAGAAACACCTACACATGGAGAGAGAAACACCTACACATGGAGAGAGAAACACCTACACATGGAGAGAGAAACACCTACACATGGAGAGAGAAACACCTACACACGGAGAGAGAAACACCTACACATGGAGAGAGAAACGCCTACACATGCAGAGAGAAACACCTACACACGAAGAGAGAAACGCCTACACATACAGAGAGAAACACCTACACATACAGAGAGAAACACCTACACACGGAGAGAGAAACACCTACACATGGAGAGAGAAACACCTACACACGGAGAGAGAAACACCTACACATGGAGAGAGAAACACCTACACACGGAGAGAGAAACACCTACACACATGGAGAAAGAAACACCTACACATGGAGAGAGAAACGCCTACACATACAGAGAGAAACACCTTCACACGGAGAGAGAAACACCTACACACGGAGAGAGAAACACCTTCACACGGAGAGAGAAACACCTACACACGGAGAGAGAAACACCTATGCATGGAGAGAGAAACACCTACACACGGAGAGAGAGAAACGCCTACACACATGGAGAGAGAAACACCTACACACGGAGAGAGAAACACCTACACACACAAAGAGAAACACCTACACACGGAGAGAGAAACACCTACACATGGAGAGAGAAACACCTACACATGGAGAGAGAAACACCTACACACATGGAGAGAGAAACACCTACACATGGAGAGAGAAACACCTACACATGGAGAGAGAAACACCTACACATGGAGAGAGAAACGCCTACACATGGAGAGAGAAACACCTACACACGGAGAGAGAAACACCTACACATGGAGAGAGAAACACCTACACACGGAGAGAGAAACACCTACACACGGAGAGAGAATCGCCTACCAATACAGAGAGAGAAACACCTACACACATGGAGAGAGAAACACCTACACATGGAGAGAGAAACACCTACACACGGAGAGAGAATCGCCTACACATACAGAGAGAGAAACACCTACACACATGGAGAGAGAAACACGTGCACACATGGAGAGAGAATCGCCTACACATACAGAGAGAGAAACACCTACACATACAGAGAGAGAAACACCTACACATACAGAGAGAGAAACGCCTACACACATGGAGAGAGAAACGCCTACACACATGGAGATAGAAACGCCTACACATGGAGAGAGAAACACCTACACACGGAGAGAGAAACGCCTACACATGGAGAGAGAAACACCTACACACAAAGAGAGAAACACCTACACACACGGAGAGAGAAACACCTACACACGGAGAGAGAAACACCTACACACGGAGAGAGAAACGCCTACACATGTAGAGAGAAACACCTACACATGGAGAGAGAAACACCTACACATGGAGAGAGAAACGCCTACACACACGGAGAGAGAAACACCTACACACGGAGAGAGAAACGCCTACACATGTAGAGAGAAACACCTACACATACAGAGAGAAAAACACCTACACATGTAGAGAGAAACACCTACACACATGGAGAGAGAAACACCTACACATGGAGAGAGAAACGCCTACACACACGGAGAGAGAAACACCTACACACGGAGAGAGAAACACCTACACACACGGAGAGAGAAACACCTACACACGGAGAGAGAAATACCTACACATACAGAGAGAGAAACACCTACACATGGAGAAAGAGGAATGCCTACACATACAGAGAGAAACACCTACACATGGAGAGAGAAACACCTACACATGGAGAGAGAAACACCTACACATGGAGAGAGAAACACCTACACATGGAGAGAGAAACGCCTACACATACGGAGAGAGAAACACCTACACACATGGAGAGAGAAACACGTGCACACATGGAGAGAGAATCGCCTACACATGGAGAGAGAAACACCTACACACGGAGAGAAACGCCTACACACGGAGAGAGAAACGCCTACACACATGGAGATAGAAACACCTACACACGGAGAGAGAAACACCTACACACGGAGAGAGAAACGCCTACACACGGAGAGAGAAACACCTACACATGGAGAGAGAAACACCTACACATGGAGAGAGAAACACCTACACATGGAGAGAGAAATACCTACACACGGAGAGAGAAACACCTACACACGGAGAGAGAAACGCCTACACACGGAGAGAGAAACACCTACACATGGAGAGAGAAACACCTACACACGGAGAGAGAAACGCCTACACATGGAGAGAGAAACACCTACACATGGAGAGAGAAACACCTACACATGGAGAGAGAAACACCAACACATGGAGAGAGAAACACCTACGCATTGGGGAGAGAAACACCTACGCATGGAGAGAGAAACACCTACACACACAAAGAGAAACACCTACACACGGAGAGAGAAACACCTACACATGGAGAGAGAAACACCTACACACACAGAGAGAAACACCTACACACGGAGAGAGAAACGCCTACACATGGAGAGAGAAACACCTACACACGGAGAGAGAAACACCTACACACGGAGAGAGAAACACCTACACACGGAGAGAGAAACACCTACACATGGAGAGAGAAACACCTACACACGGAGAGAGAAACACCTACACACGGAGAGAGAAACACCTACACATGGAGAGAGAAACGCCTACACACATGGAGAGAGAAACGCCTACACACATGGAGAGAGAAACACCTACACATGGAGAGAGAAACACCTACACATGGAGAGAGAAACACCTACACATGGAGAGAGAAACGCCTACACACATGGAGAGAGAAACACCTACACATGGAGAGAGAAACACCTACACATGGAGAGAGAAACACCTACACACGGAGAGAGAAACACCTACACATGGAGAGACAACCAGATGAGCAGATGAACAGCAGAAGTAAAACCAAGAGGAAGAAGGAGAGAAAAGCCAAACAGGGGTGGGTGGGGGAGGTGACACTAAAGGGGAATTTACAAACTAAAACCTGAACAAATTCTCTCCCCAGTTGTACTTGGTAAATTTCCCCACTCTCCCGAGCCGTCCCGGTCGCTGCTCCACCCCCTCTGCCGATCTGGGGAGGGCTGCAGACTACCACACACCTCCTCCCATACATGTGGAGTCGCCAGCCGCTTCTTTTCACCTGACGGTGAGGAGTTTCACCAGGGGGACATAGCACATGGGAGGACCACGCTGTTCCCCCCAGTTCCCCCTCCCCCCGAACAGGTGCGTTGACTGACCAGAGGAGGCGCTAGTGCAGCGACCAGGACACATACCCACATCCGGTTTAGTTTGCTAGCGGTTCATATCATGGAATTCACATTTCCCGTCTCTTCCCTTCATTCTCAGAACTCATTTCGGAAATATTGGCAAACGTTTACGTCACGTCGGCGTAACCGATATCGCACTCAGGCTCCGGATCGATCCATCACCACGACTCCACAAATGTCAACGTTCTCACGATGGTGCGTCACACATCCATAGTGGTCTGTTGGGGCGGATGTAACCTTAAAAAAGCCGTTTCCTAGAAAATAAGTGGCCCATCCTCTTCCTTTTGCCCTGGGGAGGGCCTTAAATCAGATCAAACCAGAAGCTAGGACACGTTGTCATAGGGAGACAAAAACGGATCGTGGCCTTTGGAAAAGGTCACTTGATGTAATTGTCTAATGTTATAAATGGCTTAGCTGGAAGTTTTGGGGGTTGGGTCGAATTGTATTGGACTCCACAACATACCCGATGGTAGAAATAATAACAACCTAATATTTGGAGCGAATATCTGCAACTTACGTCCAACTTGCCGTATTCCTGTTTCTTTTCACTTTGCTTCGGCACCAAACGACGTTGGCTTGTTGAATGTCAGATCCCCGGGTAATAAATCCTTTATCAGTAATGGTTTTATGGTTTCTAATAATCCGGACGTTTTTATGATTACTGAGACATGGCTGTCCACAGGGGACACTGTTCCCCTGATTGAGGTTAGCCCCCCCTGTTTTTGCATATTTTCACATTCCCAGGCTCTCTGGTAGAGGGAGTGGCCTCGCTGTATTTTTTTTTATAAATAAGCGCCATCCTGTTACTTTTGGTAATTTTATCTCATTTGAGGATTTATGTTTTTTTTTTATCACTGACCCTCCCCCTTTACTCTGCATCTTAATTTACAGGCCTCCTAATTCACGTAGGTTTATTTCTGAGTTTCCTGAGCTTCTATCTATTTTCATGCCTAAATATGACAGGGTGCTTATTCTTGGTGATGTTAATAGTCACGTATGTTGTCCTGCCCATTCCCTGACGTCACATTATTTCGATCCTATACTGTTTTAACCTCATTCAATCTGTTAAAGGGGCCACGCATTCCAAAGGTCACATCTTAGACCTTGTACTCTTATCTGGTTTTTCTCCCGAGTGTCTTAAACTGGTGCTTGTAACTGAAAATAAAGCTGTCGTTTTCAAAGTCCCAGTACAACTCTCTATTCCTAATCGCTATCCTAAAACACGCTCTCGCGTTCTCAATGCGGGCTTTGCAGTTAAATTCTGTGACGTTTTTAATTCATCTCCCTTTAATCCCTCTATATCCCCTCTCAATCCAGATGCACTTTTAAATTCATTCAATGACCAGTGCCTATCCATCCTCGACTAATCTGCACCGTTTAAAACTAGGAAACAACCATCAAATAACCTCCCCTGGCTGAACGATCACACTTGTGCCCTTAAAAGACTCTGTAGAAAATCTGAACAACAATAGAAGGTCAACAAGTCCGAAATAGCACATAACATCCTCAAAAATTCAATGTTAATTTACCAGAAGGCAGTTATGGATGTGACATCAGCTTACTTCTCTGAGCTGATATCTAGAAATAACCACAATCCTCAAGTTCTCTGTAGGTTAATTGATTCTGTTATTAATGGTCCCTCCACTTCTTTTTCTGAACCTGATGTTGAGCTGTCCGAAAGATTTCTCGCTGATTTTGTAAATAATGCGGAGAATACCAGGTCCCAAATCCAGCCTAACCCTTGCGTTCTTTCCATTCCCCATGTTAATTCTTCCTCTTTCACCCAGTTTCAACTGATTACAATTTCAGTGTTAGAGAGTACGGTCTCCAATATGAACTCCTCCTCCTGCATCTTAGACATTATTCCCACTAAGTTGCTCAAGGAGATATTTTCAACTGTTAGCTCCGCTATTCTGCACATTTCTGATAATTCTCTGGCCTCTCGTTCTTTTCCAGACAGTTTTAAGCATGCTAAAGAAGCATGCTAAAGAAACCTAATTTGGATCCCCTGTCCTTAAGAAACTACAGACCAATGTCCAAATTGTCTTTTTTTATCTAAGGTTTTTGAGAAAGTAATTTTGTCTCAACTGTTATTTTTTATGAATACTAACAGTGTTTTTAACAGTTTCCAGTCAGGCTTTAGAACACTTCACAGTACCAAGACAGCTCTAGTTAAGGTTCCTAACGACTTACTGCTGACTGCAGAGAGAGGTGACAGCTCAATGTTAGTTCTTTTAGACTTGAGTGCTGCCTTTGACACAGTCAATCACAGTATCCTCTTACATCACTTAGAGACTTTGGTAGGCATCAAGGGCTCGACTCTTAGTTTATTATGCTCATACCTCTTCAACAGAACTTTTTCTGTTGTTCTGGGTAACTCTACTTCCTTGATGGCTTAGTTGAGTTGTGGTGTCCCTCAAGGCTTAGCTCTTTGCCCCCTTCTGTTTTCTTTATATATATGTTGCCTCTTGCCCAGGTTATTCAAAATCATGATTGTTTTACCATTTTTATGCTGACGACACTCAGTTATACATGCCACTAAAACCCATAGATCCTAGCAGTCGAGCAAATCTCAAAACCTGCCTCTCTGATATTAAATCCTGGATGTCCCAAGATTTTCTTAAATTTAATGATGATAAGTCTGAGGTCATTCTGTTTAGTCACCCAAATTCCATTAGCCCTTTTTGGTACTAATCTTGTTGGTCTGTCAAATAATATTAAGCAGGCTGCTAGGGACCTAGGGGTAATATTTGATACTAACCTCTGGTTTGATAATCAAAAATGTTATTCAGTCATGTTTTCTCCAGCTCAACATAATCTCTAAAAATTAGGCCCTTTGTTTTCAGTTGCTGATCGACAAAAAGTTGTACATGCTTTTATCTATTCTCGGCTTGATTATTGCAATGCACTTTACTCGTGTATCACCCAGGGCTCCCTCTGTCTGCAGTTGGTACAAAACGCCGCTGCTCAGCTCATTACTCCTGTGCTTGCCTCCCTACATTGGCTCCCTGTTAGAGCTCAGATTGATTTTAAAATTTTATTGCTTACTTTTAAGGCCTTAAATGGTCTTGCTCCTAAATACATCTCTGATTTATTGACCTGATATGCGCCCTCATCGGCCATTAAGATCTCAGATGGCGCCCTGCTTGTTATTCCCAGGTCATGGTTTGTCACAAAGGGTGATCGGGCTTTTGCTGTTAGAGCCCCCACACATTGGAACTTCCTTCCTATTGAACTAAGACAAACCCATGTTGCTAGCTTCTTTTAAATCTCTTCTTAAAACTTTCTATGAAAGCTTTTTGAAATGTTTGACATTTGTTTTTATTTATTTATACTGTTTTTATTTTTATTCCTATGTATTTGGTCTTATTCATGTATTATTTTTACCTCCTCTTTGCTCATATCCTTTGGTCTTATTCTAATTTTTGCCTTGTCTGGTTTTATTTCTTTTGTGAAGCACTTTATAACATTGTTAAGAAAAGTGCTAGGTAAATAAATTCATTATTATTATTTTTTATTATTATTATTATTTCAGGTGGCAATTTATGGGCGGTCACAGTTGACATGAGGTTTTTATCTGATTTATAGGGTTAATCTGCTTGTCACACTACTCGGGAGAGGAAAGTGAGGAATGGGGGAATGTGAGGGAGCAGGTGACTGAAAGGGAAGACAGGTGAAGGGTCATCAACTCAGGACCAACTGAACCAGAAGAGTAAAAGTAAATGAGAACTGAGAAATTAGCAGGGGAGTTGGGGTCTATGGTGTACAGTTATTAAGTAACCCATTAAAAAAAAACTGGTCAGTATAGCGTCAATGCTAGCATTCAGTGACAGAGACTTTATCTATGTGGTTTGTTGGAGAGTGTCTAATGAACTTAACAGTGTTTACCACATGACCCTGATTAATCATTACCAGTGTTGTAGGATAGGATACCTACCCAGCTCTTCCACTTTAAACAAATCCCTCATATAGCAGGTTCTGCAGCTCAAGTCAATGGTCTCCAGTGTGTTGTCTGTGTCTGTGTGTGTTTGTGTGTGCGCGTGCATGC